>NC_043012.1:59135315-59147815 GCF_006345805.1 Octopus sinensis | reverse complement strand
CGAATTATGTTGCTAGAATATATTGCAAATAATTCGATCAAATATATTCTATGGTTATCAATTATAATCTCCGATTTTTTCGTCGGCAAAAAGCAAAAAGGTACAAAAGAAACTGTAAAAAAAAGAAACAAAAGATAGGAAAATTATTTTTCTGAAGAAGATATATCTGGAACGTAGACAACTGAAGAAAGCCATTAAGGAAATAGGCTCGACCGCTGAAACTAGCTCAAGATGGCTACAGCTGATAAGAGACTGCAAGTAGAACGCTTCCGTAGGTGAAGACTAGCTCAGTCTACGCTGCCCAACTCAGGCTAAGGGGCGAAACGCTTGTGACTTTGAGACACATGCTGGCAGTACGGAAGGGTTTCCAGCGTTTCACTAGATTTAGAAGATTTTGCAAAACCTCTGAGTATCTCCTGTAGTTTCTTCGTGGGTCAAAGCAAGCATCTCTGATGACTTCTTCACCTAATCAGAAATACGGTAATGGTAAAATATATTGGGAGGTTTACCAATCTTTATATTTTAAGTTCATATTCTTCAGAAATTTATCATATCTCTCACGGAATTCCAGATTGTTAAAAATAGTACCAGTCATACACAAGGATCCTGATGCGAGTCATATAAAAGTGAATGAAGTTATGTATGTAGGTTCCAATGTGCACGCCATAGATTTTGACTCCTCGGCAACTGATATTAACATTATAAACACATCCCTTCAAGGAAAAGATCATTGGCTGTGTACTTTTTATTTTCTGATAGAAAACTTAAAATTATGTATACCACAATGAATATCAGTAAACATTGTATGATTAAGAAAAATAATTCTCTGAGACCAATTATCCAAAATAGTATAGCATTATCAGAATAGAATAAGTTTTTCGAGAAAAAAAGTTGTCTATATTTTTCTTTTATTTTAGTTTGTATATTTGTCTAATCTTTAGACCGTCTCGACTTGGCAAAACTAGGGCAAAATGTCTACCGGCGTTTTGTCCGGGTTCAAATTTCATTCAGGTCGACTTTACCTTTCATGCTATTGAGGTCAATAAAATGAGTACAAGTTGAGCAGTGGGGTGGATGTAATCGACTTACTCCCGAAATTACTGGCCTTGTGCCAAAATTTGAAAGCATTTTTCATGGAGGTTATTATCAACCATTTCCTGAACTGTTTCGAAGCAACAATTCTTAGTGAATCAACATTCCCGGATCAACTGAAAATAGTGAACAACTTCTTTAAATATAGTGATTTTTTTGGGGGTATTTATATTTATCTGCTGTATTATTAAACTTGGAAGCACATGGCCTAGTGATTAGAGCAGCGGACTCGCGTTCGAGAGATCGCGGATTCGAATCTCAGACCGAATGATGTGTGTGTTTATGGGCGAAACACCTCAGCTACACGCGACTCCGGCAGAAGGTAATGGCGAACTTCTGCTAACTCTTTCGCCACAACTTTCTCTCTTTTCACTCTTTTCTCCTGCATCGTGCAGCTCACCTGCGATGAACGGGTGTCCCGTCCAGGTGGGGAACCTATACGCCAAGGAAACCGGGAAACCGGCCCTTATGAGCAAAGCATGGATCGAGAAGGAGCAAACAATTATTAAAACAATTTGTTACTAAGTACGGTTAATGGCGTGAAGGCGCATGGCTTAGTGGTTAGGGTATCAGGACCATGATCGTAAGATTGTGGTTTCGATTCCTGTACCGGGCTACGAGTTGTGTTCTTGAGCAAAACACTTCATTTCACGTTGCTCCAGTCCACTCAGATGGCAAAAATGAGTTACGCTGCGACGGACTGGCGTCCCGTCCAGCGGGAGAACACATACGTCATAGGAACCGGGAAACCGGTCCCATGAGCCTGGTTAGGCTTTAAAAGGGCGCATTTATTATTATTTTTATGGTTAATAGCGTCGATATTTGTCCGAATTGTAATCACTTAAGCATGATATTGAATTCAGCAGTTATCTAGGTTCGATTTCAATTTAAAGTTATTTCACTTCACCTAAGAACAAAATATCTCCAGGGATACGTTTAAACATCGCAATAAATCGTTTCTTATATTCAGTACATATGATACCTTGTACAAATCATAAGATTTCATTATTTTAGATGTAAATATGGAGCTCTATCGGATTCTAGGATGAGTATTTCCGTCATGTGTGCAAGTGAACTCCTCACAAATTGACTTGTTAATTAAGGTTAAATAAGTCAACAGACAAATGTACCCTTATTTTAATTCTGCTGCAGAATTAAGGCAGCAAGTTGGTAGAATTGTTATCGCGCTGGACCAATTCCTGAGCAGCATTTCTTCCGACATTCAGTTGGGGTTGACTTTATGTTCCGTCCTTTAGGGATCAGTAAATTAAGTATCAGTTGAGCAGTGGAATCGATGTAACTGGCTTTCCCCTCCTCCAGAATTGCTCAACTTGTGCCAAAATTTAAGACCTATTCTGCGACAGAAAAGTAGATCTAAGCGTAACAAGTTTGAACCTTCTAATTACGGATAGCATCCGTACAATGGGCGTCAGTAATGTTTACGTTTACAGATTTTAATCACATTGCTTTGGTAGATCCGAGGCTATGATAAAAGGAATTTCACAGAGATGCTATGCAGTAGGATGGAACCAGCATCTCATGATTGCGAGGCAAACCATTTAGCGATGCTGCGTCTATTCTTTTTATGTAATTACCTCTTAAACCTTTTTGTTACAAATTTCCTATGAATTGCATCAATTTTAATTTTCCTTCAATTAATTTTAAAAATTACAGAGAATTCTCCTGTGATTATTAAGCTGTTGTTTGGAACATAACGATGTAATCGGCTTACACCTTCTCCCGAATTGTTGGCTTTGGGCCAAAATTTAAAACCATTATTGGGAGCAGTAACAAAAGAAGGGAGCTGGCCTTATCGTTAGCATGCTGGAGGTAGTGTCATTGAGTGACATTTCATCCGTCTTTACGTTTTGAATTCAAATTTCGTCGAGGTGACATTGCCCTTCGTCGTTTCAGGGTTGATAAAATAAGTACCTGTGAAGCATTAAGGTTGATGTAATCATCTAATCTCCTCTCCTAAAACATTTCAGGCCTCGTGCTTACAGTAGAAGGGATTATTACCAGACATAAGACTTTGAGTTGGTAGATGTGTTAGAGCGCGAGTGTAAATGCTTAGCGGCATTTCTTCCGCCGCTTTACAATTTGAGTTCAGTTCTCGCTCGGGCCATTTTGTTTTTCATCCTTTCGTTGTGACTTCAAATACCCCTCAGGTAGAGTTTGGCTTTCATTATATCGGGATCGATAAAGTAAGTACCAGTTGATCAGTGAGACTGATGTAATCGACAAGCCACCTTTCTAGAAATTTCAGGCCCCGTGCCTATAGTTGAAAATATATTTCTTCCGACTCAATACATTCAAATACCGAGTTCAAATCCTACCGAGGTCAATTTAACTTTCATCCTTCCGTGATCGATAAACTTAATTAGAAGTTAGATACTAGGGCCAACAGTACCAGCTAACTCTCTCCATTCATTGAAGGCGTTTAGAAACAATGATTACTGGATTTACGCTCTGAGGTCAAGTCTCCTGCATGCCATTTTCGCCTTTCAGCCTTTTGGGGTCCATAAAATGACTCACCTGTTAAGTATTGGAGTTGATATAACCAACGAGTCCCTAACAGTTCTTAGTTCTTATACCTAAATGAATAACAATTTCTAGGAAGCTTGAAAGAATAGGTGTCGTTGGTATACAATAAATATGACAAAGAGAAAATTGAAAGAATTGGATATCGACTGAGCAGTACATCAAAACAACATTAAATAAACAAATCATTATCGTTGTTGTTATTGTAAAACTAACCATAGCAAGCAGACCGAAACTGTTTTTATAGATATCTATGTTTTCTTCCGTGAAAGGAATTGATTTCGGAGAGCGATATTTGGCTACTATTTCCAGCAGTTCGAGCCACCACGTTTAGGTTCCATCATAGGTTCTATTGGTTAAGAAAGCGTAAGTTCGGCTAATATGCTTGTCGTAAAAGATACAATGCAAAAAGGAAAATAATAATAATATAAATAACAGCAAACGTACGTTTGATACTAAATAACGAGAAGGTCTACATTTTGATAACCATTTGTCATTTGTTTCATTCTATGGCTAGCCTATCATCTTACATTTTCATAAATGGGATGTAAAATGCTTAAGTAAATGATACCAACTTAAAATAGGAATAAACGAAACACAAAGAAATAGAAGTACAGAAATAAATGCGCAAATAAACCTTTGTCTAACAAAACGATATAATCAATATGGGAAAAACCCCTTAAAATTGCGTCTATGTTTTTACTTATTAATTTTTTTGTTTTCATAACTTTCAACTCATATGGGTATTTGTGTTTCATTCACTTGGAATCAGTTACTGCCGCCACAGTTAATGCTGCTATCCTCTCTTGATTCTGCGAGCGATATTTCTTTGGTCAATGAGGTTCGCTAAGAGACGTAACAGTGTCGCCATCTTTAAAGATCTTTTTGCAAATTCTGATTAGAACGTCAATCAGGAAAGCCGGACATATCTGGGGGGGAAAGCAATTTCAAACGCCACATCTAATATGATTGGCGTTATGATGGTTCATTAATGACTGCAAATCCTTCGTTTCTCCTAAATGACAAATGTAGTTGAGCTTCCATTTTTATTCTTCGTTTTATTTGCTGTATTACTTTTTCTTTATTTTTTTTCTTTCTTTCCCATTGATTTGCCCCTCTTCAAAAGAATGGCGGCAACGTGCTTACAAGGTATTGGTAAAGCGGAGATTTTATCATAGATGTCATTTACTTGAATGTCATTGAAGATTTTCTGGGAAACGTCTTTTATGATTGCTATTATTTCCTAAGTTTAGTTAGGTTCAAAATTTATACAGAAGAAACACACACATACACAAAAAAAGGCTTTACCACGAATTGATTGATAGGAATATTGTAGTTATTGCTATCTACACTGTAAGGAAATAATCATATATGAGACAAGTATGAAAGGCATAAAGAACAGACAGTTAGAACAACAAAGAAAAGAAAATGAACTAAGCACATATTGTAAAGCTTAAAATTCTTTAGTTATTTGTCTTTGATGACAGTATTTCTATGGAGAAGCAGAGTGTCTATTCCATAATGATTTCGATTTTATGGTCCATAAACTGCATTGAAGTTACTGTAAATTTCGTTTGGTTCTTTATTACCGAAACCCAACAGAACTATTTGTAGAGAGTTGTTCATTATAAGTCCGGCTTGTAAAAATGTCACTTTTGGGAATTTAATTCGTTCCGTTCTTTATTGAGGAAACTTCATTTCCTGGATCCGGTAATAGCAACCTTTAGAAGTCATACATGATGGGGGAATTGTAGTCGTTTCGTTCGAAGCCTATGGAAAAAAGCATAGATGGCTAGATTCAAAATTAAGATGCTTACGGTATCGTGAACCACGAGAGAATAAAAAACCTCGATCTAACTACACAACAGTATATTGATAGCCTTGTAATGCTTGTTGAAATATAAAAAAAGTATAACAGTGTAAAGCATAGGCGAGAACTGTATATACATACATTTATACACACATACATACATCCATACATCCATACATACATCCTTACAACACACACACACACACACACACACATATATATATATATATATACAACAAAAGGTGTTTACAAGTACGATTTCAGTATGATGGCAATTGTTCAAGGCATCGATCGTTTACGGCATTACGTTTTAACGTTCAAGTGTTTGGATTACAACTTAACACTTAAGCGAAATCTTGGCATAATATACTCAACATTTGCATTTTATTTTCTTCCTATAGTACAATATTGCTTTTTACTGAGTTTATTGTCTGCCCTCGGAAAGAAATGCACTCAAAACTATAAAGTGTATAGCTTTGTTACGTTGTGTTATTGTCGTTGTTGCTGTTTAATCCCAGGTCAATTGTGATTGAGACGAGTCGTAATCAAAGGCCTCCCTAGTCGGAACCATCTTGTCTTTCTTTCTTTTTTTTCCTTCATATAAAAACCAGATTGTGTAATGTAACTTTGTATATTGCAGTCGATAAGATTTACTTCAACACATGCTTTCAGAAATATTCTATAGAAATTCGTTTTCCTTCACCATTGTTGAATATGATGAATATGTCGTTCAGGAAACAACATTTGAACCCTGGTTGGGATTTAATAATTGAACTAATCCTATTACTTATGCCACACACTATTTTGACGACTGTATGTAGAGGCTTTGAGTAGATTTGAAGTTGCATCCGGGTTCTAAGCTGTCTGCGTTGTTTTTATAGGCTCTACAGTGTTTGCGCATTATTGCTACAGACATATATTGTGAAGCTTTAACAAATTCTAAGATTGGTTGTCTAGCGTTTATATTTGTCGTGAGAGTGTTGATAATGAATACCTATTTCTTTATTACCCACAAGGGGCTAAACATAGAGGGGACAAACAAGGACAGACATAGGTATTAAGTCGATTACATCGACCCCAGTGCGTAACTGGTACTTAATTTATCGACCCCGAAAGGATGAAAGGTAAAGTCGACCTCGGCGGAATTTGAACTCAGAACGTAACGGCAGACGTAATACCGCTTAAGCATTTCGCCCGACGTGCTAACGTTTCTGCCATACGTTTCTGTGACGTACAAACTTAATGATTATTGGTGAAATTTTGAACATCTCCAAATATTCTTTTATCTACCTGTGAAGAAGACTATCAAAGGCCTTCTTGTAGCCTGCCCAGGTCAATGAGAGATGTGTTTTCCTGTTAAGACAATCTTCAAGAATCGTTTTCTTATCATTGTAGTGAGTAAGGCGGCGAGCTGGCAGAATCGTTAGCACGCTGGATGAAATGCTTATCGGTATTTCGCTCGTCACTACGTTGTGAGTTCAAATTCGGCCGAGCTTGACTTTGCCTTTCCTCATTTCGGGGTCGGTAAATTAAGTAACAGTCAATCTAATCGACTGGCACCACCCCCAAAATGTCAGGCCTTTTGGCTATAGTAGAAGGTTTATTATTGTAGTCGTTGTTGCTCTAGTTTTGGACTTGTCCTCCTCCTCCTCCTCCTTCTTCTTCTTCTTCTTTCTTCATCCTCCTCCTCCTCTTCTTCTTATAATAATAATAATAATAATTATTATTTTTATTATAATATCCGTCGACCAAACCCAGCGATCCTCACTTCGGACATTCTCTCTTCGTTGCATGAATTAGCCTCGTAGTTCCATTTCTTTTTGCAGTTGTCTGTTCTGTAGCATTTATTTTTCTCTTTGAATTTTCCTAATGTTTCAGTCATTTTCTTAGGTGTCTCTGGCCGAGGATATTGCTCTTTATTTACCCTGCATAGCACAACTTTCCAGACCCAGTATCGCAATATTCTCCAGGGTCACCTGCATTTAGTAATCCTCTGCCACCTTCCTTCCCTGTTAGAGGAGGCACATGGCCTAGTGGTTAGAGCAGCGGACTCGCGGTTTCGAATCTCAGACCGGGCGATGTGCGTGTTTTATGAGCGAAACACCTAAGCTACACGCGGCTCTGGCAGATGGTAATGGCGAACTCCTGCTAACTCTTTCGCCACAGCTTTCTCTCACTCTTTCCTCCTGCATCTTGCAGCTCACCTGCGACGGACGGGCATCCCGTCCAGGTGGGGGAACCTATACGCCAAGTAAATCGGGAAACCGGCCCTTATCAGCCAGGCATTGCTCGAGAAAGAACTTTCCTGTTAGGTAGAGTCACTCGGCATTTCTTTTAGTGTGGAGTGAGTTGTGCATCGTGAGCCGCTTTCTATTTCTTCTATCCAACTTATATAGCTCAAAATTTGTCCATATCAGAAAGAGAGCAGATTACCTGAACAGGGGAATAGCCTATCTAGCCATGGCCTTTAATGATATTCCCTCCATTTAGTTTTGTTTCCAGCACCTTCCTAGTTCTCGTGTACTCTTTAGGGACATTCCCTCTTGCGCTTTCTCTTTTCAATATCCTGACGTTTTGCTGTACTCTTAGGTATTTGCAACCCTCAATATCCTAATGATTTTGTCGTGTGGTAATTTTATGCCATCAGGTTTTAACCTTCCGGCCTCTCTTCATAATTAGCACTGCGCACTTGTTTACTCCCGAACTGCATTATAATCTGCGTTCCAACATCTTTAGCGAATCCCTTTCCCCACAAATTTCAGGCTTTGTTCCTATAGTAGAGAGAACTACCACTACTACTACTACTACTACTACTACTACTACTACTACTACTACTACTACTACTACTACTACTACTACTTACTACTACTACTACTAGTAGACTATATAGAAAACTTGGCATCGAAATAATGATTACTTGTTATTCTCAGTAAGTTTGTGAACTAATTCTAACATTAGAAGTAATGGTGTATAGAAAAGTCCTCTCCGATAAAAAAAAAAAAAAAGGGGAAGAAAGAACAGAGAAGAAAAGACATCTAGAGAAAGAATGACCTCGAAAACCTTTGATCTGCCTCTCTAATACCAGTTAGCCTTTTCGCCTGTAGCCCCAACCCAGTATTGACCATATCATAAGGACAATCATCTGTAAATATGTGATCAATCATTTTGTCAGATCCACCATCTTGGAAAGAACTGAATGCCATATATATATATATATCTATATATATATATATATATATATATATATATATATATATATATATTATATTATGGGGAGAGAAAGAGAGAATTGTTGCGTACTCTAAGAAGGCATTTGTTACATTTGTGGAGATATATGCATTAAACACACATTCGCAGCAAAGAAGATATATAGGGCACCGCATTACACTAGCATATATAATGAGACAAATAACTTAGAAAATAGTAAAGAAAAAAGAAACAAAATAACGAGCTCGATAAATATCCTTTCTTAAGTGCAGTTGCGTCGTGGAAAACGGTGAAGGAAAAAATCCCATTAATAGCAATGATAATAATAATAGTAATAACAAAAACGACAATGGAAAAGGTGTATATCGTGGCAATAGTTGCTGGTGCCCTAGTAAAAGCGAGCGAAGAAGATAAAAGGGGGTTGGAAATGTAAGGTATAGAAATGAAAATACAGTACATCCAGAAAACAACATACACTTCTTGCAAGAAGCTCAGTATTTCAGAAATAACAACAGCAACCACCACAGCAACAGTAATAATAATAATAGCCCTGCTAAGAACTGCCCACATCCTAGAAAGACAGCATCAATTCAATACTCTTTACTCTTTTACTTGTTTCAGTCATTTGACTGTGGCCATGCTGGAGTACCACCTTTGTAGTCGAGCAAATCGACCCCAGGACTTATTCTTTGTAAGCCTAGTACTTATTCTATCGGTCTCTTTTTGCTGAACCGCTAAGTGACGGGGACGTAAACACACTAGCATCGGTTGTCAAGCGATGGTGGGGGACAAACACAGAGACACAAACATATACACAACACACATATATATATACATATATACGACAGGCTTCTTTCAGTTTCCGTCTACCAAATCCACTCACAGGGCTTTGGTCGGCCCGAGGCTATAGCAGAAGACACTTGCCCAAGGTGCCACGCAGTGGGACTGAACCCGGAACCATGTGGTTGGTAAACAAACTACTTACCACACAACAACTCCTGCGCCTATAATACAAACTAAACAAAACAATCCAGAAATACAATACACAGTCTATAACAGTTACCCGGTGAAATAAACCTCCACCAGCAGGCAACAGAACCAAAGCATTAGTTTATAAACTCATCACTATATTTTTCGAACAAAGATATAGGTTGTTTCTAAATTGATATTGTGTATTTCTATCTTTTTAGTACTATTACAACAGCTGCAAGTCATCGTAAGTCAGATATTACAACTTCCTTTCTTATTAGATGCCGTGAATTTCTCAAACATAAGGGAGTAATCGATTTAAAATCAATATTACAAATTTATAATAAAAAATAATAACAACATTGGCGCAGGAGTGGATGTGTGGTAAGTAGCTTGCTAACCAACCACATGGTTCTGGGTTCAGTCCCACTGTGTGGCACCTTGGGCAACTGTCTTCTGCTATAGCCTCGGGCCGACCAAAGCCTTGTGAGTGGATTTAGTAGACGGAAACTGAAAGAAGCCTGACGTATATATGTATATATAATATATATATGTATGTGTGTGTGTATATGTGTGTGTGTCTGTGTTTGTCCCTCTTGCATTGCTTGACAACCGATGCTGGTGTGTTTACGTCCCCCGTCACTTAGCGGTTCGGCAAAAGAGACCGATAGAATAAGTACTGGGCTTACAAAAAGAATAAGTCCCGGGGTCGAGTTGCTCGATTAAAGGCAGTGCTCCAGCATGGCCGCAGTCAAATGACTGAAACACGTAAAAGAGTAAAGAGTAACATGTTTGAAATATAAATTGTTCCCTATTTACTCAGGATCTTTGATAGATTGTTGGTGATAAAATGAATTCGTAATATGAAAACAAATGTGTGGTTTAATTTTCTGTTCAATATTGTAGATTTTAACTCTGTCACTAAGGCACAAATGTTGCAAGCTATATCCTCCGTTTGTAAGAATATTCTACTTTCTGGAAGATCTCACGTCTTTCTGAAAATGCAGCTTAAGTAAAAAAGAGAATACAGCGTTTGAATGATGTAAATATAGGTTAGTTTGACGAGGGGGATGTATGGGGAATCCTTCTTTCTATACTTTAAATTTATTGTTTGAAAAAGGCTTCATTTTGGGTGAAGGGATTTACAGTAATGATGGATTATTTTGCTTGCGAAATACTAATAGTCACGATTTTCATTTTCCACAAATAATTTTATTACTGTTGAGAGTAACCTTTCAAAAATTAGTTTTCTAGACATAGAATTGAATTTAGACGCTAATTAAATTTTCCATTAACATACACGTAACGAAACATTATTTTATATTAATAAAAGCTTCAATCAACTATTATATATTACGCAAAGTTTAGAGTCTAATATTAACTGACGTACATCATAGTTTTCCTCTGATGTATATACTTTCATGAAATCTACTATAATTTATAACGAAGTATTTAACTGTAGTGGATATTGGATAAAATACACTATGTATCAAAATATTTAGTTTCCAATCTTAGAGAGAGATATATGAATATTTTGTGGGATAATTCAGCTTCTAGGAGGAATGTTCATTCAAACATAGTCCAAGGATTTTTTATGTGAATTAAGATATATTCTAACCTATTTACATTTATTGCAAAGATGTTCCCAGTTACATCAATTAATACAACTTATCGATGAAACAATATTAAGCGGTCAGCGAACGCTCTCTTCATTGTTTGAACTGTAGTAAGGGATCTATTAAATATTTGAATGGAAACTTCCTTCCTATTTTCTTTGCTATAATGTAGCAAAATAGAACTCAGTGAAAGCTCCTGACAACAATTCGGCATTGAGACTGTATGAATTATGAATAATATATCTACGTTGTAAAGGCAAGCAAATTTAATGAGGACTCTCAAGACACATTCGAAGATTTGGAGTAACATATGGCGACGATTTTCATATGAATTGTTCTATTCTTGTTTTCGGGTGATCTTGCAAGCAGGGAGAGAGCAGAAACAAACTAGATTCTTAAATTTACTTCACTAAATGCGTTTAAATATTATCACTAAACATGAATGATATGTGATATATATATATATATATATATATATATATATATATATATATATATATATTATATATATATATTGATAGTAGATATTTTGTATGTGAGTATGTAATGTACAAATGCGTATACTTATGCATCTACTTCAACTACAATATAGAGAGTGGCATGCACGACTTTCTACTTAAGTGTACCATATATATATAATAATATAAATAATATATAAATATATACATATATACATAGATATATGTACATACCTACATATATATGTGTATATGCATGCATATATGGGTACAGGACATCAAAAAAACGTTGAACACAATGAGAAACGAAAACCTAAAAACAAAAACATGGAAACAAATTTTTTTTCGAACAACAAAAAAAACAAACAGAGAAATGATACATACAACATAAAGAATATTCCCCTTCTTCAGTTGTCCCTGTTTCAACTACTCCTCATTCCGAAGGCAATGAAAAGACGGGACTTCGCTGAAACAGTCCATCCCGCAAAGAAAATTGAATAAAATTTGGGATTTTTTGCGGAGGGTGAAAGTGGTAAACAGAACAGGGACAGTGAGAACAAAACTGTAACATATACTCATATATATTATATATATATATATATATATATATATAGATAATATATATATACATACATACATACATACATACATACATACTACATACATATATATATATATATATATATATATATATATATATATATAGGATCCCAAAATTAATTGTAAATGCCTGCTTGTGCAAAATATGTAGTGTACAATCTTCTGAGGATGGATCTGCGATACGAAATTGTAAACGGGACGTACGAA
>NC_043012.1:59125315-59130315 GCF_006345805.1 Octopus sinensis | reverse complement strand
ATCTTCAGAGAGACGATAAAGAAAGCCCCAGTGAAATGTTGTAGTTGAACTAAAGGACTACACACGCCTCACGTACACACTACCGCGCACAAACACGGTTTCCAACTCACTCCAAAACAAAGCCAATTGCAGATGCACGCAGCACATGTGTATGTCTATCTCATACTGGGGTGTTAATGGGTTTTTATAGGTGTCTGCATGTATATATATATTTATCTTTTATCTTTCATACTAAATTGTTTCTGTCATTGGACTGGTGAAAGTAAAGGTAAAGTTACCTTCCCGTGTAATACCGATTCATAAAGGACGGTTTCATGGTATCATCGACGTATAATGTCCCGACCTGGATGGTCTAGCACAAGATTACTCATTTTTTGCCAGATGAGGGCTCTAGGGCAACGTGAAATGAAGTGCTTTGCTCAAGAGCATAATGCGTCGCCCGGTCCAGGAATCGAAACCGGAATCGCTGATGCTGTCACTGTTGATGCAGTAGAATTACTATCAATGTTTCAACGTTATACATTTTTATATTTATTTTTATTTATCATTTACCTTTATGTTTATGTTTACGTTGTCGCTAACCCAGCGGTGAGCCCTAGCATGGATACTCGGAGTAGGGAACCGAAATCCTACTCCACTGAAAGTTTTTTGTAATATTTCAGGTCTTAATACGACCTGAAATAAGTTATGGCTTAAAGCTCCGATCATATTTGTAATATTCTTTTTTTTTTTTTTGTTTTTCAATGGATAAAGCCATTCACGAGCTGCTCTGTTTATGTTTGTTTGTTTTGTGTTTGAAATGTTTTTTAATGTTCTTCTTTTCATTTATTAATTCTTGAATGCCTTTGGCATTCCGATTATCTTCTTTTAAAGGAAAACATTTTCCATATATATATATATATATCACACTTATATTAAATTCTCTGAAGAGGCCGTGAGACTTCCTTGTTAATGTCTCATTTATACCTGCTTTATATGGCTAATAGGTTAAATGAGACATACTTGTCTTCTCGGCCGAAACAGCTGTCAGATATGATGTAATTGTATTTTATATTTCTATTTCCATGTCTAGTTATATTTGCAATATATTATGTATAATGTTATTGCTGTTATGTAATGTGTAATAAAGTATTGATTGGGTATTATCTGATGGTTGATGATTGATTGATTTAAGTATGTTCTCCATTTGTCCTCATTTTTATATATATAATATATATATTTATTATTCTTTTACTTGTTTCAGTCATTTGACTGTGGCCATGCCGGGGAGCCACCTTTTCTTTTAGTCGAGCAAATCGACCAGGACTTATTCTTTGCAGAGTCTAATACTATTCTATCGGTCTTGTTTTTTGCCGAACCGCTGATTTATGGGGACGTAAAACACACCAGCATGGCTTGTCAAGCGATGGTGGGGGGGGCGCGACAAACACAGACACAAACACACGTACACCAACACGCACGCACCCCCAGCACACACACACACAAAACACACACACACACCACACACACACACACACGACCGCGTGTGTACCGTTGGCGATTTTTTTCCCTCTGTCTTCCCTTCTCTGGATCTTTCATTTCCTATGTTTCGACGAAGAGCTCGGCTCGAAACGGAACCCTCCTACTTTCCTTCTGTCCTGAGCGTCCAATAATACTATATTGTTTCCACGTTTCGCGTTGTTGTGTTTTTTGTGCTTTCTTGTTTGGATTAACTTCTATAAGACGGTCTTTCAGTTTCCGTCTAACAAATTCCACTCACAAAACTTTGGACGGCTCGAGGCGTATAGTAGAAGACACTTGCCCAAGGTGCCACGCAGTGGGTGAAGCCAGAACCATGTGGTTGGAAAGCAAATACGACTACACAGTCACTCCTGTATATGTATATATATATATATATATTTATTATTTTATTCTTTACTTGTTTCAGTCATTTGACTGTGGCCATGCCGGAGCACCACCTTTTCTTTTAGTCGAGCAAATCGACCCAGGACTTATTCTTTGCAAGTCTAATACCTATTCTATCGGTTCTGTTTTGCCGAACCGCTGATTTATGGGGACGTAAACACACCAGCATGGCTTGTCAAGCGATGTTGGGGGGGCGGACAAACACAGACACAAACACACGTACACACACACGCACGCACACACGCACACACACACACAAACACACACACACACACACACACACACACACACGACCGCGTGTGTACCGTTGGCGATTTTTTTCCCTCTGTCTTCCCTTCTCTGGATCTTTCATTCTCCTATGTTTCCGACGAAGAGCTCCGCTCGAAACGTTAAACCCTCCTACTTTCCTTCTTTCTTGAGCGTCCAATAATACTATATTTGTTCCACGTCTTCGCGTTGTTGTGTTTTTTTGTGCTTTCTTGTTTGGATTAACTTTATATAAGACGGTCTTTCAGTTTCCGTCTAACAAATTCCACTCACAAAACTTTGGACGGCTCGAGGCTATAGTAGAAGACACTTGACCAAGGTGCCACGCAGTGGGACTGAAGCCAGAACCATGTGGTTGGAAAGCAAACTACTGACTAACAGTCACTCCTGTATAGTATATATATATATATATATATATATATATATATATATATATATATATATATATATATATATATATATATATCTATATATGTATATATATACACATACTTGTAAATATATATATATACACACACACACCTGCACACACACACAATACACATGTGTGTATAGGTGTAGGCGTTACTGTGTGGTAAGATTGCTGCTTCCCAACCACATGCGTCTGGTTTCATTAACACTGTGCGGCACCTTTGAGGAAATTTCCTCTTGTTGTGAACGGGTTTGATAGGCGGAAACTGAAAGAAGCCTGTCGTATATCTATCTATCTATCTATCTATCTATCTATCTATCTATCTATCTATCTATCTATCTATCTATCTCTCTATCTCTCTATCTACCTACCTATTTCTCTCTCTCTCTCTCTCTATATATATATATACACATATATATATGTACATGTATGTGTATATGTATGTGTGTGTGCTTGTGTATGTGTGAATAAGTACTAGGCTTAAGAAATAAGTACTGAGGTCGATTTGTCCGACTAAATTAAATATATATAAATATATATATATGCACTAAATTTACTCACAAGGTTTTGGTCTGCTTGAAGGTATAGAAGAAAATATTTGTGCAATGTGCCACACTTTGGGACTGAACCCGGAACAAGTTGATAAGAAGCAAGTTTTGTTCATCACACCACCACACCAGTAGAAAAAGGGGAGACATTTTGTAGAACAGACGGAAAGAAAAGAACGCGATTGATAAATATATAGTATTTGTATTCACGTCTGTCCGATATAGAAATGAACTGAAAAATGAGAGCAGAAGGGCACCCAGGTCCCATGACCTGGATGCGGCTGCGTTCTCTGTGACTGTAAGAAATTTAGGAACGAAACACTTGTGTGGGTAGGGTCTCCTTTCGGGAGACCTTCTGCTATTTAGTACTCACTCTCCACTCTTTCTTATGACTGTTATATTTTTTCATTTCAAATCGGCGGTAAGTTACAAAATGAAGTGAAGAACACAGTCTGGTCTCATGCAGGAACTAGTTAGGCCTACGATCGAAACTTTGTACATTAATGGTAAATATAGAAACATACACCCCCCCACACACACATGCATATATACACATTAATAGATAGACATTCATACATTGAATATACATTTTACCATATATATACATATATAACATATATATATATATATAATATATAATATAAATATATATATAGATATTATATATATATATATATATATATATATATATATATATATATATATATATATAATATATATATACATACATACAGATATAAATACTCACACTCAGCCACTTGTATCCATGCACATACTTATATAGAGCGAGACACACGAAAGAGGTTTGTATGTATTTGTCAGTAAAAAATTCCTGCGTCTCAACGTATTTTTTTAAAATTATATTTATATTATAATAACTGTTGCAGTGAAACAGTAACATGATATAATCTAACCCCAAGATCAACTAATCATATTCGCAACAAAAAAAATAAATAAATAATAATAATAATAATAATAATAATAATAATAATAATAATAATAATAATAATAATAAAAACATTTAACACAGAAACCAGATAGATTAGAAAAGTAAACAGGACGAAAGAGAATATACGAAAATGACATGGTTAGTTCAAGATAGAGCTATTATATAAACATAAATGAATAAAATAGCGACGTAACCTTTTGCATAGAAACAGAATATAAACTAATATATTATTCATTACTTCACCCAAACTAAACAATCTTGACTAATCTGAACTGTATTGACTATTCTGAACTGTCCCCGCCAGTTAATTCCCCTTACCCACCCATTTTCCTGATCGTCTCTGAAATTTCCTTTCCTTTCTTTTTCATCGCTAATCCGTTCACGGGTTTTCCCCTGTTATTACAGATTCTGTGTCCAATATTGTCAAAATAGTGTCTAATCGGGAGAACATGGATTGTATATTTTCAAGGCTCATTAGACCCCTAGCTTTCAAAGACCCAGGCATGTTGAAGCGGCTAATTGATTAGTTGTACGTTGATTCTGTGCTGACTCACTTTGACATCAATTTTATTTTAGCGCTGATCCTTTCAACACAATTAACCGAGTGACCCATCCTTCTAGATATATATCTCACTTAAACCTAATCAAGACCCGAATGCGTACAGTCCCAAATCGCTAATTGTAGCCGTTATTCAAAATTTCGTTGTCGACATGTGTTTAATAGATATTCTCTGTTCGTACGATCTCTCTGGAACAACGACCATAACACGTTGGTAAAAAAGGCTTTTATGGCTCCGCATAGGATTGTGTTGGGTCAATGAGCGATCAAGTTCATCGTACGCCAAGCTTTGATTGCAATACGTAGGAAGAGGAACTGCAATGAATATTTCGCAATGCGTTCTATGTTCACGTTTTTCAT
>NC_043012.1:59107815-59115315 GCF_006345805.1 Octopus sinensis | reverse complement strand
CCCTAACCACTGGGCTATTGCGCCTCCACTTGATTCTGCTGTTGTATCATGGTTGTTTAGCCCCAGTTTATATCTTATTAAGCAGCTTTATGATCAAAGCGTTCCAACTGTAATCACCCTGTGAATTAAAAAAAAAAAGTGTTACGTTATTCTGTGTGTTATTTTAGGATTACGAGTATCGGCTGGTTTGCAGGAAGTTTGAAATTTAGCTGCTATTTCTTGCAGATAGAATGATCCTGTAAATACTCCCTTGTTAGCTCGTGTTCAGTGAAAATATTTAAGAGAAATTAAGGGAAATGTATTCGGCCGTTTGACATACTAGAAATAACGACCAGGTGTCCCTTGAATTAGACTCTACCGTCTTGAAATGAGATCACGTTGAATAATACAGCGTAACTTACCAAAGGCAGGATGGCCATGCAGGAACGCTGATGTACACGTGATCAGTCAAAGCAACAATAATTGAAATGAAACAACTAGCGAGAGTGCCTACACACGGTCGTTTGATATGCTAGAAGTGACAACGACGACGATGATGAATATGGAGGCGGTGGTGGTGTTGATGATTATGATAATGGTGGTAGTCGTCGTCCAGGTGGTGATAAAATGGTGGTGATGATGATGAGAATGATGATGATGATGATGATGATGATGATGTTGGTTGTAGTGTTGGCGGTGGCGGCAGCGATGATGATGGTGATGATGATAAAGGCGACGAGCTGGCAGAATCGTTAGCACGCCGGGCGAAATGCTTAGCGGTATATCGTCTGCCGTTACGTTCTGAGTTCAAATTCCGCCGAGGTCGACTTTGCCTTTCATCCTTTCGGGGTCGATTAAATAAGTACCAGTTACGCACTGGAGTCGATGTAATCGACTTAATCGGTTTTTCTGTCCTTGTTTGTCCCCTCAGTGTTTATCCCCTTATGGGCAGTAAAGAAATAAGAAGTGACAACGAAATCACTTTACAACCACACCTTACTAATTTCAAAGGGCTGTGGGACACAACGGATGAAATAGCTTGATACATATGTGATGTTCACGGTTAGAGTCCCTTAAATACCATGCCCGATTAACCAGCAGGTCGCAGTAAATATCGATAACAGGTACACTTTTAAAAGGAAACTTATAGAAAATCAAATCCCTGAAGTATATAAAAATACGAGAAGGAAAAGACAATTGATGATTGATAGGCGAGAAGATAGGATGTTGTAGTAAACCTCTTACTGTATTTTTTCCGAAAAGTACGTTCATGTTCAAATACGTCTGGTTTTGTTCTGCTACAAAATACACAACTATCATACATCGCATACTCCACATACTCCACACAAAGACTCCTCGACTGTTTTTCGTGCTTTTCTCCGCAATATATTCCTACTTGTGGCCCACGTACTAAAATGCCTTCTCCCTCTGATTTTTTAAAAACCATTATTACAATTGCAAACATCTCCTCGAGACTTGGCTACCTGCTACACGCACAGATGCCTGTTATATTTGCCTTTCTCTCTCTCTCTCTTTCTCTCCTGAACTATGTTCATATTTTCCCTCTCCCGTAACTCACTCTAACGCTATGTCCACTCTTTTCTCTCTAGAATGGGGGTCCCTTGGATCCATTTTCTACTATAGCCGTTTCAAGCAGCCAATCAACTTGCAAAGAAGACACACACACACACACACGCACACACACACACACACACGCACACACACACACACACACACATATATATATATATATACATACATACATATATATATATATATATATATATATATAAATATGATTATTACACCGGACAATGTAGTCCTATGCTTAGCGGCATTTCTTCCCTCATTCCATTGAGGTCGACTTTGCCTTTCATCCTTTTGGGGTTTGATAAAATAAGTACCAGTTAACCACCGGGTCCGAGACAATCGACTAGTCCCCACCTTCAAAACTTCCCAACCTTGTACCTATAAGAAAAAGTATTGTTTAAGACTGCGTAAAGCGGCGTGCGGGCAGGATCTTTAATGTCTAGGACAAAATGCTTGGCGGCATTTCTCTCTTTTTTAAATTCAGGGTTCAAACCCAATCGAGTTTGAGTTTGCCTTTTATTCTCCCCGGGTCAATAACTGATATATCAGCTAAGTACTGAGGCCGATGTACATCTGATCAGTTAGAGCTACCGTGGGGATAAAAGCAGCAATAATTGAAATGAAACAACTAACGAGAATGCCTACACATGGTCGCTTGATATGCTAGAAGTAACAACGAAATCTCATTACAATCACATCTTAGCAATTTCAAACGAATGGACTAATCAGATGAAATAGCTTGAAATTTGATCGCCAAAATTTGAAACATTTAATAAGAATTTTTCAAGCGGTGTGTTGTCAGTATTGTTAGCACGTCCGACAAATATATAAGATAGGTAGGTAGATAGGTGAATAAATAAATAAACAAAATCACGGAGAGAGAGAGAGAGAGAGTGAGAAAGAGAGAGAGAGAGAGAGGGAGAGAGAGAGAGAGAGCGAGAGAGCGAGAGAGAGGGAGAGAGAGCGAGGGTGGGAAAATAGGGAAGACAAAAATTTTATCGTAAAGAAGAAAAGAGAAAGGTAAAAATAAAGAGGAAGCTAGAAGCAGAAATAGCGAGAGGTAAAGAGTTAGGCAGGATTTCTGTCGGCTGTTTCTATCCTGAGTTTAATCTGTCAAGGTAAACTTTGCCTATAAAGCCTCTGCCGTCGATAAAATTTAGTACCAACCGAGTATCTGGGTCGGTGAAATTGAATAAAACCATCCCCTTAAAATCTACTGTTAGTAATTTCAAACGAATGAAGGAGTAATCAGATGAAATAGCTTGAAATTTTCTCGCCAAAATTTGAAACATTTATTAAGAATTTTTCAAGCAGAGAGTTGTCAGAATTGTTAGCACGTCCCACAAAATGCTCGGCAGGATTTCTTTCGGCTCTTTCTATCCTGAGTTCACTTCTGTCAATGTCAACTTTTCCTATCATGCTTCTCTCATCGATAAAATAAAGTACCAACCGAGTATTTGAGTTGGTGAAATTGAATAAAGTCATCCCCTTAAAATCTGCTGTTCTTGCGTCGTAGTTACAAAAAAAAAAAAAAGAAACTATGACTTTATGGATCAGGCTGTTTAGCTGTAGATATACAAAATAATGCAATCAAATGGGGAGATGTATCATAACATAAGTGCATGACTACAACCAAGAAGCGTAAGCCATAGTGTCTTCATGATAGAAAGAGTTCTAAGTTGACGATAGAGACAGGCGTTTGACCTTTTAGTTGAGTATTCTACGTTGTTTCATGGAATTGGTTAATTGGAGTTATTGATAATGCTTTATAAAAATGCCATTTAACTAAGCCTGCTACGTGAATTTCTGATGTTAGACGTTCTTTTATATAAATCTATACAAACTTATAAGAGTTTGCATCACGAATAAAGCGATTTCTTCATAAAAGAAATTCTAGCTTGCTTAAGATATAAAAGCCAGTGTCTTTCACTCACTCTCTTTCTCTCTCTCCCTCTCTCTCGGAATCTTTCAGAGTCTTTCAGAAATACTATTCTCCAGTCTTCTTAGTTTTCATTCAGCGATGAATTATTTCTCTCAATAGGCCTATTTAGCTTCTTTTACCGTAATATCATTTATCACAGAGAACACAAGGAAAACCTGCTAATGTGTAATGAACCACAAATGGATTTATATATCTCTCTAAGTAGGGTCATTGAGGTCACATTCTTTTCTCGATATCTGTATAATGTACACGAATATATTACTTCAATATTAGTCCATTTCAATATCAATTCTTTATATTATCGACCCGTTAAGAGCAATAATATTGGCTGCAATTTCTGCGGAACTATTTTTGTTTTATACACCTATTTTTTTTTCTTGAATGCCAATTCGTAAATTATAGGAAATATCTAAAAATACAGAAATATATGGTGAGATGGACGAAATTTTAAATTGGCAATTTCAAACCATTTCTGCTAAAAGAAGAAAACAAAAACAAAACAGCAACAAAAAAAAACTTTTTTCAATTTAACAATTTATATTTATATCATCTTTGTTAATCTTCCTTTCCATATTACATATTTTTATCACCGGTTAGTGAGAAGATAATGTTTGTTTCCTCTTCCTCTCTAACCTCTGATAGAGAATAGACAGGTATGACACCGAAAGTGAGAAAACTAAATAGGAATAAAATAGTGGAATGTTGAAAATATAACCTAAAAATATAGAACATTTTAGTAATAAACCAAATTAGAAACTAGGAGTATTTTTTCATTTCCATCCATTTTTATTTTCAGTGTTGGAGAATAATTTAATTTTAGTTCCTTAAATCACTTGTTGATATGATGACAACCAATCTCAATTTTATATAAAATAATGGTTTCAAATTTTCATACAAAGCCGGCAATTTTAGGGGATAGGAAAAAAAACGCCATAAAGCTCCTTCCTGACTCATTGTTTCTGTTGTTTGTTCCTTCTTGAGCCACGCCTGGCTCATAAGGGCCGGTCTCCCAGTTTCCTTGGCGTATAGGTTCCCCACCTGGACCGAACGCCGGTCCGTCGCAGGGGAGCTGCAAGATGCAGGAGGAAAGAGTGAGAGAAACATGTGGTGAAAGAGTCAGCAGAAGTTCGCCATTATCCTCTGCCGGAGCTGCGTGAAGCTTAGGTGTTTCGCTCATAAACACACATCGCCCGGTCTGAGATTTGAACTCGCGATCCCTCGACTGCGAGCCCGCTACTCTAACCACTAGGCCATGCGCTTCCACTTCCTGAATCATATAGATTCATAAAGCTGGTTTCCTAGCTTCTGTGTCATTTATATTCACACCTGGACGGGAGACCGATCAATCACCGAGTTATTCACTTTGCCGGTCGAATGGATTGGAGTAACGTGAAGTGAAGCGTCTTGCTCAAGTACAAAATGCATAGTTCGGTCCAAAGTTGATTACGTCCACCTCAGTGTATTGCTGGTACTATTTTATCTGATCCAAGAGGATGAAAGGCAAGTCCACCACGGTAGAATTTGAACATAAGAATTAAAACACTGTAAAAAAATTCTCGCTAAGCCTATTGTCTGACATGTTTAGAGGTCTGCCAGTTCGCCGCCCTTTTTTTATATTGAAGTTGGGAGGGGAGGGTGCTTGTCGGTTATAGAGATCCAAGTGCCCAGCTGACACTTATTTTTATCACACCTGAGACGATAAAAGACAAAGTCGACCTGGGCGGCGTTTGAACACAGAAAGTAAAGAGCCTAAAAGAATGCGGTTAAGCATTTTGTCCGACTTGCTAAAGAGTCTGTCAGCTCGCAGCCTTTGTTATATATATATGCCCGCTGAGTATGTTTTGCTCAAGAACACTACGCATTGTTCTGTCCAAAGTTGATTACTTCGACCCCAGTACACTGCTGGTATTTATTTTATGTGTCCAGAGAAAATAAAAGGTGAAGTCCACTACGGTGGAATTTGAACGCAAGAACTAAAGAACCGGAAGACATGTCACCAAATATTTGTCCTGCTTACACAGGTATGGCTGTATCATTAGGTTTTTCACTTTGGTGTCCATAAGTAATTCGACACATTCCAGCCGTCTGTGAAGGAACTTGGACAAATTACTTCTACCGCAGTCTCAGCCGAGAAAGAACATTTGAGGGAAAATGCGCAGAAGTCCATCGCGAACTCGATAATGTGTATCTGTGTGTGAGTGTGTGTGCCTGAGTGTTTGCGCTTGCGCATGTGTGTGCTTGTGTGTGTATGCCTCTGTGTGTGTGTGTGTTAGAACACTTAGCAATCTGAAAATCTGCGAACGTTGAAGTCAACGACGCCTTTCATTCGTCTGTCTCATGAGTTCGTTACTCAGTGTTATAAGAGTGTTCGCGTGTGTTAACACTCTGAAAAAAAAAACAACAACAACTTAGTGAAATCTACTATTCGATAAATTGATAACGATAAAAGGAAGTCCAGATTAAGTATAAGGCGTGCACTTGACTAAAACCATGAAGGCGGTGCCCGAACGTGGCCGCAGTTCCGAGTTTAATACCAATATTTGTTTCTTTCTACCGTAGACACTGAGCCTGAAATTTTGCGGTAGATTGCTATTCCATTACATGAACCCCGTGCTCAAATGGTACTTGTTTATCAACAGCGAAAGAAGGAAAAGCAAAGTCGACATTGGCGGAATTTGAACTCAAAACGCAAAGACAGACGAAATGCTGCTAAGCCTAATGTCGGAGGTATGTTAACGAATTTGTCGGCTCGACGCCTTATGTTTGAAACTATTTACAAAATGAAAGGGAGCGGTAATGCTAAACTAAATGATTATCTCCCTTTATATTCTCCGTTCATTTACTGACAAGAATTGATTTTAATCCATTATTCTCATATGAAATGTGGGCGCCTATATTACAAAAAAGTCGGCAAGGGGTTCACTTCATAATTAAGATAGTGTAGGTTCGATCACACAGCGTAATATCTTGGTTAAATGGAATAAACTATTGTTTGGTGATCACCAAAGCTTTATAATTACCATTAATTTTACGGAAGTAGATTGGAGGTACTATAATGTCGCTATAATTGAAATGGCTAGTAATGTGATACCATATTTCATGCTGAATCAGTATAAGGTTTAATTTAAGCACGCACAATTCCATGAAATGCTCAGTTACTTGCAATAAAATTCATTGACTTGGGTTGTTTGAATAATGGGATTATTCGCCATCGAAACAGGTGTAGAACCCGTAGATTATAGTGGAAGGATACGTCCATGTACATTTAAAAAAAAATGTATCATCATCCTAATTATTTTTCTTCGCCTTCTTTTTCTTCTTAATTATCATGATCATGATGATGATCATCATCATCCTCATTGTCATCGTCCTCCTCCTCTTCATCATCATCATCCCCATCATCTTCATTATCATCACCGTCATCATCATCATCACCACCATCATCATCATCATCATCATCATCATCATCATCATCATCATCATCATCATCATCACCTTCGTCATCATCATCATCACCATCACCACCATCAGCGTCTCTTTTCCCATGCTGGCATGGGTCGGACAATTCGAAAGTAATCACAAAGGGAGAGAAAGAGAGAGGGAGAGAGATAGGGAGGAAGAGGGAGAAATAGAGAGGGTGGGGCAGCGCTAAGCGCCAAGTGTCTGCTCTGTGGCATGGTCTCTACGTCTGAATGCTCTTCCAACGCCAACCCTTTTACATAGTGTATACAGTGCGTTTTATGTTCTTGCCACTAACACTAGTGAGGTAACCGGGCCCTCGCAAGACAAAACTGAGTGGGATACAAAATTGCAGGATGTGAAAATACGTTGCTGCTGTTGTTGTTGTTGTCGATATTGATCTTCCTGTTCTTAAGCCAGGTCAAACCTACGCTCATTTCAGTCCAACAGTCATCATTCAGTACATTGTCATGCATAATCTTTCTAAGAATGTATAAGAAAATGTATACATGATTAAATTTGAAGTAGAT
>NC_043012.1:59080315-59102815 GCF_006345805.1 Octopus sinensis | reverse complement strand
CTTGCGTTTCAATGAACTGGCCACAAAGATCAGCCTCTTCCGCTCTGCGTTGTTTATGGTGAAAATATGCCTAACGAAGGCATGTTACCCAGGAAGTTTAAAAATCATTTTACAACTAAACACTCTTCAGTGTAAAGAACTAAATTATTTCCAAAGACTGCTAGAAAACCAATTTAAACAAAGAAACTGCATTGAAAGAATCATGAATGTTTCTGAAAAGGCTCAAATCGCCTCTATTGAGATGGACGAAAGGATTGCTCTACAAACGAAATCGCATACTTTAGCCGAGTCGATTAGCCGTTTGCACTAAGATGGTTAAAACCATGTTAGATGATGAAGCCGAGCAAGAAATAAGCAAGAATCCGCTCTCAAATAATATAATCCATAGGAAAATTCTGAATTTATCTGCTGATATAGAGGAAAATGTACAGAACAAATATCAGAACTCAGAATTTTCTCAACAGTTTGACGAATCAGCTGACATTAGAAACAAAGTACTATTACTTGCATTTATTTTCTTTATTGATGGTGACCAAATCATGAATCGTTTCTTTTGCTGCGAAGAAATGCCGCTCACACCAAGAGGTCAAGATATTTTTGACATTTGATCTGCCTACCTCGAAGAATGGAATTTATCCTGCAATTCATGTGTTGGAATATGTACCGATGGGGCACCATCTATGATAGACTTTATAAAAGGTTTTGTATCAAAATCCCAATGTTATACGTACTCACTGATTACTACGTAGGGAAGTACTAGTTTCAAATCAATACCAGTTGGTTTAAAGCGAGTATCAAACAAGTTGTTAAAATAGTTAAAGATTGGGTTGTCCGGAAAGTTCGTGCCGATTTATAGTAGCTTACATTTCGACTAATTTTAGAACATGGTTGAGTCCATAAAATAGGATTTGACTACACCTCCATTAAGAGTTCAGTTTAAGCTATCTTTTCCTGGAAGATTTATGTTCCCATAACCTCTGTGTGTGTGTGTGTGTGTGTGTGTTTGTTCCCCCAACATCGCTTGACAGCCGATGCTGGTGTGTTTACGTCCCCGTAATGTAGCGGTTCGGCAAAAGTGACCGACAGAATAAGTACTAGGCTTACAAAGAATAACTCCTGGGGTTGATTTGCTCGACTAAAGGCGGTGCTCTAGCATAGTCGCAGTCAAATAACTGAAACAATTAGAAGAGTAAAAGAGTGCAGATTGTCGTTCGAGGCGTTTAAACCCAAGAGATCCCTGATAAATCTGACGTGTTTTCAAAAACTTTCCAGCTGTGTTTATCCCAAATTTCTAATCGTATAAAATGCATCCAGAACTACAGTGTTTAATGTGTAATTACTCACTCAATATGGTAGATGGATCTGATTGGACGAGTACTTAGCTAATTTAATCGATCGAAACCGAAATTAAATTGATTTCAATCAAGAAACTAAAACATGCAGTAGGATCTGATTAATTTAATTATACTAGTACTTATTTGTACTTGCTGGGGTAGTCATCCGCGTTGGGCTAAGCTAGCTCCGACCAGCGAGTTCATCTCGTCCCTCACAAACGCTGACCAGATCCGGTGGTCGATTCTTAGGTTGCAGCAAATAAAGTAATACTTATATCTGCGACACAAAAGTCGAGCTTGCAAATTTGAGAGCTGCTCCTCTGGGAAAGCAAAGGCTTCAGATAGTGCGCACGCCACAGCCATAGTCGTCCTTAGTTGTTGAGATTTAGAATCCATGTTCGGAGTTTCAGTGGAAATACAAGTTAAAATGTGGTCCCCGGTCACATGTACCATTTAATCATACTACGAGAGGAAGTTGTGGAGGCACGTGGCCTAGTGGTTAGAGCAGCAGACTCGCGGTCGAGGGATCGCGGGTTCGAATCTCAGACCGGGTGATGTGTGTGTTTATTTGACGACGAAACACCTAACCTCCACGCGGCTCCGGCAGAAGGTTAAGGCGAACTTCTGCTAACTCGTTCGCCACAATTTTCTCCCACTCTTTCCTCCTGCATCTTGCAGCTCACCTGCGATGGACCGGCGTGCCGTCCAGGTGGGGAACCTATACCCCCAAGGAAACCGGGAAACCGGCCCTTATGAGTCAGGCATGGCTCGAGAAGGAACAAACTAGAGGAAGTTGGATTCAATGCAATTCTTATTTGCTTTTATTGCTGAGTCTCAGAAGATTGCAAATAAAAATTGCACTACATTCTGACTCACCGCTGTACTTCTAATCAAATACGTGGCGTTCTTATTTATCTGAGACGTCGTCGTTGTTCATTCTTAGGTCAATATTAATTGATCGGATCTACGATGAGAGGTTTCCAGCCAGGACTAACTTGTCTTTCTACGGTATCTAAGAGACCATAAGAAAACAGTACACATTAACGTCACATCTTCAATTATAATCTCATTTACATCTAAGATGCATTTTGGTAACAGATTATCACTGCTCGATCGAAATTTTATGTTGCCAAACCAGGAATTAGAAAATGCAAAACTGGCAAACCATGTATTCGTAATTAAAACATGAATATTTATAACTTACAATTTATACCGACGTCCTACCTTTTACGAAAGTGCAAAGCGAAAAATTATGCTTTGAAGAATATTTGGCTTCTATTTCTTGCAAACTTGATGACCACTTATAGACTACCAGGGGCTCGTCAATTAGCAGAATAGATATGGATATCATCTTCTTTCTCTCAAAGGCATTACCAAAGTAATTGATGTAAAATGATATTAAATGGCTTCTACCGGGATTGAAACCCTAGAGCGGTCTTCGCTTGTATGCAATTGCCCTTTACTGTACGTTACTTGATAAATATCTACAAATATATTATCTTATTAACTCTTGTAACAATTAACATTCCGTGTAGAATTCTGCTAAGAATCAGCAAGAAATCATGCTCGATATCTTTACTTCTAGGTATGTGTGTGGAGTGTGTGTATGTGAATACATACGTATATATGTATGCATACATATACTTACATACATACGAACATATACATATATACGTGCATCAATACACACATATACACACCTATATATATATATATGTATGTGTGCCGGTTTATAAGTACACACGCGTGCACGAAGACGCATTTAACCATATATTTATGCAAGCATATACACGTGCACATGCCCACGTACGTATTTCTCAGTGTGAAGAAGGTGCACAAATACAAAAAGAGTACTCACTGCCTAGAGGGGAAGTGTGCGTATATGTATGTATAATTGTGTATATGTATTAATGTAGAACAGGCATGTGTTAGTGAGCGTCTGCCTGTTTTATATATGTCTATATACATAAATGTTTATATACATATATATGATCATACACACACTCACTCATTCATACACACATATGTATGTATGCATACGCGTACATACATATATAGAGTATTAAGTTGTATATATATATATATTATATGTATCTATATACATTTGCATATATATATATATATATATGTATGTGTGCCGGTTTATAAGTACACACGCGTGCACGAAGACGCATTTAACCATATATTTATGCAAGCATATACACGTGCACATGCCCACGTACGTATTTCTCAGTGTGAAGAAGGTGCACAAATACAAAAAGAGTACTCACTGCCTAGAGGGGAAGTGTGCGTATATGTATGTATAATTGTGTATATGTATTAATGTAGAACAGGCATGTGTTAGTGAGCGTCTGCCTGTTTTATATATGTCTATATACATAAATGTTTATATACATATATATGATCATACACACACTCACTCATTCATACACACATATGTATGTATGCATACGCGTACATACATATATAGAGTATTAAGTTGTATATATATATATATTATATGTATCTATATACATTTGCATGTATATATATATATATATATGCATGTATATATATGTGTAGATATATACTCTCAGGAATGTAAATAATTTACTATAAATAATTTCGAATTACGGAAGATAGCTGTTTCAATTCCAGTTACCATTGTCATTTATAAAGATATGTCTCTTATTTAATGAGCCTACAGCGTAATTAATTTTGAAATGAATTTGTAATTTTCGTTTATTTCAGCGAAATAATAGTGTAATTTTAGTAGAATGCAATTTATGAACAAACATATCTAACGTGCTATGAGACAGCATATTTAACGAACGTAGCAGCGGGTCGGTGGTCTTCTCAACAACAACATAAATAAATAAATAAGTAAATAAGTAAATAAATAATAATTATAACCATAGCAACAAAAATAGAAACAATGACAATATCGTCAGAAATGTTAGTCATATATTTATTTTTAAAAACGACTTTCGTTGCGAGAGAGTAACACGATAAAATTAAATTAATTTATCTCTGAAAAGCCTAGCAAATGCGAATTTTAAAGGTGGAAAGTTTTGAGATTGGAGTTTCCGATAATAATTATTATAATGGTTTCAAAATTTTGCACAGTGCCGGCATTTTGTGGGGAGTGAGTATGTCGATTACATCTACCCCAGTACTTAATAATATTAAATGCGCCCTTTTAAAGCCTAGCTAGGCTCATGGGCCCGGTTTCCCGGTTCTAATGGCGTATGTGTTCCCCAGCTGGACGGGACGCCAGTCCATCGCAGCGTTACTCATTTTTGCCAGCTGAGTGGACTGGAGTAACGTGAAATGAAGTGTTTTGCTCAAGAACACAACGCATCGCCCGGTCCAGGAATCAAAACAACAATCTTACGATCATGATGCTAACACCTTAACCACGCGCCTCCACACCCCAGTATCTAGCTGGTATATATTTGATCGACCTTGAAATAATGAAAGGCAACATATGAACTTAGAGCGTGAAGTGAGAATAAATGCCGCTAACCATTTTGTTTGGTGTGCTGACGATTGTGCCACCAAGGAAATTTCCTTTCATCATCATCTGAAATATCAAACTTATATCTCTCTACCCTAAGAAGGGAAGCCGGGTCCTTCCGATGTTCATTTCATTTCATTGCAACCTGCGTACTATAATGGCATACATCTGTCAATATTATGAAATAATTGCGAGACCCCGGAAACAGCCTGTAACACCATAACATCTGCTCTTTAATTTGTATGTCTTTTGTACTAGGTGTAAGTTTGGTCTCTTAATATATGAATATCTATGTATTTATACTGGAATATTCATCGTGCATATATATATATATTATATATATATATATTAATATATATATATATATTATATATATATAAATTATATATATATATATATATATATATATATATATATATATGAGTATGCACGCATATATACTTGTATATGAGACACAAGCTGTAATACTTGTTTCTTTGAATCATTTCCCCATTACATAAATACATACATGCATATATATATATATACAAATACAAATATATAATAGCGTCCTTAGTACTCTCGTTATAAAGTTAAGTCTGGATTTCCCAACCTTAATTAAGTAACAGATAAAGAGAGGAAGAGGGAGGGAGCGTGTTAAAGGGTGCTCAGGTAATACCATTCTAATTTTTTTTGTTTCTCTCTTTAATATGAAGGAGCATAAACGGACGTGTGATTCTAGAGACCTAGAGTCAATTGAACTTATCCACCTCTCTTATAAACTTCTATGAACTGTGACAGTAATACTAAACCTGTCGCCTGTCTAACAGGTTAAAATTAGCGCTTAAATATAGTGACATCATCAAGGGAAATCAATCGTCAAGTAAAGCGTTAAGAAATGAGATTAAGATAGATGCTGGCAATGAAAATTATAATGAATAATACATAAAGAAAAAATATATAAAGTACCGCAGAAAAAAATTGAAACGAGTCTCGTAAAATAGGCAACTTAGCATAAGTGGAAGAGGAAAAAATCCTCGTTAATAGCAGGTAACCATCTTTAATTCGTCTTCAGAAAGAAAAAAATAACTTTTCGTAGAATACCGCAGGCTGCTAAGTTCTAATTACCTAATTAAATGGTTAATAAGCATTTTTCCTCGATCAAACAAGAAAGCATTGGCTTTCATTAGCATCGTTTTTTTTCGCGTTGATTTATGTAACACACACACATATACACACACCACACACATATATAATTACATATGTATGTAATAATTATATATGCATCTACATACACATATATGTGCATGTATATATATATATATATATATATATATATATAAGCGAGAAAGAAGCAACAAGAATGGATAGGTTTTTAGTACGATCGTTTCATACAAGGACAGGTTTTATTAAAGTTGCAAAGATTACAGCATATAAACGAGTCCCGTACTCATCAGCTAAAATACATGTAAGTTCTCTAGACATCCTAGTGTTTGAGGCTATACTCATGAAGTAATGTAGATAATTAAACAGATTTCTAAAGTTCATTAAAGTTCCTTAAAGATGATGTATAGTCTTATCACAGAATTTTAAAAAAGTTTTGATAGCATCACAGAGAAGGTGACCTAATCCATATGAATTTCCATAGATATGATGAGGGATTATATACTCACAGAAGACAAATTTATCCATTGTTATTAGCATTACAGAGAGGGTGAATTAATCCTTTGTATATATGCACAGATTCCAATGGTGTAGATGTAAATTTTTAAATAGCTACAGCCTCTTGTGAATAGCAGTAGTGTGATTAATATGGCAAACACCTAATCATATAACAAGGATTGGTACCTACCTCATTGTGTTCAACCATTGTAAAATTTATCGCCTGTGAATATGAAATTCATCTCCATTTCTCTGGAAATTTACATCTACACCATTGGAATCTGTGCATATATACAAAGGATTACTCACCCTCTCTGTAATGCTAATAACAATGGATAAATTTGTCTTCTGTGAGTATATAATCCCTCATCATATCTATGGAAATTCATATGGATTAGGTCACCTTCTCTGTGATGCTATCAAAACTTTTTTAAAATTCTGTGATAAGACTATACATCATCTTTAAGGAACTTTAATGAACTTTAGAAATCTGTTTAATTATCTACATTACTTCATGAGTATAGCCTCAAACACTAGGATGTCTAGAGAACTTACATGTATTTTAGCTGATGAGTACGGGACTCGTTTATATGCTGTAATCTTTGCAACTTTTAATAAAACCTGTCCTTGTATGAAACGATCGTACTAAAAACCTATCCATTCTTGTTGCTTCTTTCTCGCTTATAATCACCCCACATTACTGTATTGTTAAATCAGTATAGTTTTTTTTGGTGCATCTAAGTTAGGTACCATATTCAAGTAAATTTTTTAAATTAACTTGAATCTTTATTGCTCTTTGTATATATATATATATATATATGTGTGTGATGAGTGTACGTATGTGCGTTAGCGAATTCATGTTTAGGTGAATAATTTTATTTCTTTATCTGTCTCTCTTTCTCTCTCTCCTCTGTCTGTGTCTCTCGCTGTCATTCTCGATTCTCTCTCCCCCCTCTCTCTCTCTCTCTCTCTCTCTCTCTCTCTCTATATATATATATATATATATATATATATATATATATGTCGAACCGTCCAACCCATGCTAGCATGGAGAACGGACGTTAAACGATGATGATGATGATGATGATATATATCTGATAAGACAAACATACAAAAAAAACAATGAAATGCTCTGAATACTTAGTTTACTGTATCTCTCATGCCACCTCTCTCTATATTTCAACTCTATCTTATTTTAAATCATAGGTTCATGTAATGCAAAAAAAAAATCAAATAAAGAACGAAAACAAGAAAATGAAATTTCTGATTCATAAAACTTATCTGATTTCCGTAAATAAATAAATGTAAAATTGAAATTCAATATTACACTGATGGGATCAACAATGATCAAAATACTTATAGGTAATTAGAATTTTATTCTGATTTTATTCTATTTTATCATAAAAATAACCACATCAGTAAATATAATAAATAATTCTCCTTTGCGTAATATAATCGACTGAGCAATCAAAAAGATGATTATAAAATATTTTCAGCCAGCATGTAACACTAACAGTGTGCTCAAAAAATTGTGACGACTGTTGTAGTGTGGTGGAATTTGAAAGCAATTCTGAAAACAAGAAACAGAAAGGTAAAAGAATGGTCCCTTATGTTCTACATACGTAATATATGGCTGTAAACCAGCCAGTGGTTCCCTAACATATTCGGGCTGCCGCCTCCTTGACACCTAGATCACATTCTTAGCACCTCCATCCCAACTAACCATCTATGATTGCAAACCTGTTTCTGAAGCAAATTCCAAGCCTGTGGTAAGTAGCTTGCTTACCAACCATATGATTCTGGGCTCAGTCCCACTGCGTGGCACCTTGGGCAAGTGTCTTCTACCATAGTCTCGAGCCGACCAAAGCCTTGTGAGTGGATTTGGTAGACGGAAACTGAAAGACGCCCGTCGTATATATGTATCTAAATATATGTGTGTATGTGTGTGTGTGTAGGTTTGTGTGTCTGTGTTTGTCTCCCCTCCCCAACATCACTTGACAACCGATGCTGGTGTGTTTACGTCCCCGTAAATTAGCGGTTCAGGAAAAGAGACCGATAGATTAAGTACTTGGTTTACAAAGAAAAAGTCCTGGGGCCGATTTGCTCGATTAAAGGCGGTGCTCCAGTATGGCCACAATCAAATGACTGAAACAAGTAAAAGAGTAAAAAGAGAGAGAGAGAGTAACTCAATTTAACAAATAACAGTTAAGCTAATGAACCCATTATTTTGTTGTTTTTACACGAATCGCTACCCCATTATCGTCCCACTTCTCTTTAACGGCCCCTTGGAACTCTCCAACACCCCCAGGTGGTAAATACCACCCACTTTGGAAACCACTGCTGTAAACGAACCAAAAAGAAAAGAAATTTATAAAAAATTCGAAATATTTCGTAGAGGTGCAGGCGTGGGTGTGTGGTAAGAAGCTTACTTCGTAACCACGTTTCCCAGGTTCAGTTCCACCGCATGGCATCATGGGCAAGTGTCTTCTACTATAGCTTTCAGACCTACAAAAGCCCTTTGAATAGATGTGGTAGACGGAATTTGAATGAAGCTTGTCGTGTTTAAACATACATACTTGAATGCATACATACATACATACACACACACACACGTATATTATATATATATATATATATATATATATATATATATATATATATATATATATGCGTGTGTGTGTGTGAGCGTGTTTGTGTTTGTCTCCCACGACTGCGCTTGTTGCTCGTACGTCACATATGCTAGCTGTTAGGACTTAAAGACCGGCAGAATATATACCAGACTTAACTTCGTCATGGGATCAATTCAGTCAACGAACAATTCTTCAAGGCAGCACTCCATCATGGCCGTCATCAAATAACCGACACAAATAAAAGACAAAAAAAAAAAATGAAGGATAAAGAGACATTTGAATTCAAGTAAAAATTGAAGACGAGCTGCCGCTGAAAGTCTTAAGGGTGAAAAAATGAAAAGTGAAGGAATCCATTTTATATCATAACTGTTTTATTCTCTCTTTTTCAACCATTCTGGTTTTAGAAACCAAATTTCTATATATTCATTTGTTACTCTGCTTTATCTGTTTCTTGCTGTTTCTTTCACTTTTGCTAATGTTCTTATTTGAATATTTTAGCCAATAATCATTATACTTCTCTCATTCTTTTTAATTGGTAAAAAGAGAAATTTCTGTAAATACATTCATTGCTCTAGGTTTATCGTTCTCTTTCACACCGTTTCTTTCTTTTTTCTCGATTTTCTTATTTCAAAATTTTAGTTGTTCGCCATTCTACCTTGGTCTGTCTTTCTGAATTGAAGAAAACGAAAAAAAAAAAAAGAAAAAAACATTGAATACAATTATTGCTTTTAGTTCTTTTCTTTATTCCTGATTTTAAAAAGTTCTCAAAGTACAATTTTCTGTATAACATATTCTCTCTCTCTCTCTCTTCTCTCTCTCTCTCTCTCTCTCTCTCTCTCTTCTCTCTCTCTCTCGCTCTCTCTCTCTTGCTATGTTTCCGGTTTCAATCCTTGTTTTAAAGGAAAAGATTTTCAGATTTCCTAACGTTGAGAAAACATACCATTTAGGTGGAATTTTCTGCCCATCTCTTTTACTTGCTTCATTTATTAGACTGCAGCCATCATCTTGAGTAATCTTAGTCAAACTAACCAACTCCAGGACTTATTTTGAAACCCGGTTCTTATTCTATCGACCTTTTGGCGAACCACTAGGGTAAGAGACATAAACTCACCAACATCGGTTGTCGAGCGATGTGGAAGTACAAAGGCGGCGAGCTGGCAGAATCATTAGCACGCCGGGTGAAATGCTCAGTAGTATTTCGTCTGTTGGTACGGTTTGAGTTCAAATTCCACCCAGGTCGACTTTGCCTTTCATCCTTTCGGGGTCGATTAAATAAGTACCAGTTACGCATTGGGGTCGATATAATCGACTTTATCCGTTTGTCTGTCTTTGTTTGTCCTCTCTATGTTTAGCCCCTTGTGGGCAGTAAAGAAATAGATGTGGGAGTACAGACACACACAAAGGCGCACACAAACTTGTCTACATGCACACACACAGACACACATCCACACACGCATACGACTGGTTTCTTTCCGTTTCCTCTACAAAATCCATCCACAAGCCTCTGGTCGGCCGGAGGCTACAATAGAAAATCCAATGTGTCACAGTATAGGACTGAAGCTCTTAACCACGTGGTAAGGAAGCAAACGTCTAATCACACAACCACGCTTGAACCTTTGCAATAATGAATTATTTACAATAATTTCAAAATAATTGCTTCAAGCACATTCAACAATGTCAAGTCTGTATTTCTATCAGATACTATTAATATGTTCGTCATAGTTGATAGAGGTGGGGGTTATTTTAAAGTCGCATTAAAAAGAATTACTGTAAATCCTCGAGTTTAATCCGCATTTTTTTTTACCAAAATTTAAAGGTCAAAATCCCTAGTGCGTACTATATATGAGGTTAAAAATGAAAATAAATTTCAGACGCATTTTGTGATGTCGGGCGCGAAAATACCTTAAGCTAAGCCTGAAAGCAATGAAGTCATAAAATAACCATCCATAACATGCAATAAGCAATATTTATTAAACTTTATTATTGTTATTTCTTTATTTTCTGTAAACAAACTACACAAAAAAACCACACGTTTGCATAATGTTATATATACAATAATAAAAAAGGACGTTACCGTATACATTTTAAAAAACCAAGGACGTTATATAGACCTCCTTAACTCAAGTTAGAGAAGGGACACGTATTATACAAAAGGTTTAGGTTTTTCGGAGGTACAGCCCCCTGAAAACCCCCTGCGTATTGTACTTAAGGGCGGACTATACTTGAGGATTTCCGGTACGTGTAACATAACTATATTCCCATTCAAGGGTCATGGTCAGTAGTAATACAGACAAAATTGTCAGTTTTCTATCCGTTCGTCATATTTTAGAGAAAATATAACATATAAAAATGAAGAAACTGAAGATTGCATAACATGTAGCAGATCTTACCGTAATCTTGACTTGTATTCCTGCTTGGTAAAACGTAATTGAATAGCTTTTGTCGGGTTGTTATATACTGGAACGTAATTTGATTTCTGGGATTTGCGACAACAAAACCATTACAATGATACACATCATATTAAGTATATATATATATATATATATATATATATGTATGTATGTATGTGTGTGTGTGTGTGTGTGAGTGTGTATGTGTGTGTATGTATATATATATCCATATATGTATATATATATATGTATATATATGTATATATATATATATTTAAATACACACGCACACAAGCATCTACTGTGATGAATGTATTTATACGTATACATACATACATACATTCATACAGACATACATACATACATACATACATACATGTATATATATATGTATATATGTAAATATATGTGTATATATATATAGATATGTATTCATATGTACATCTATATATATACATTTATATATGTATTCACAAACACACACACACACATATATATATACGCATATATATATACATATATATATATATATATATATATATATAAGTATATATATATATATATATACACACATATATATATGAATATACATGTGTCTCTATGTGTGTGTGTGTGCCTGTGCCCGTGTGTGTGTGTGTGCGTGTGCATGTGCAAGTATTTTGAATATGTTGCCAGAAGACAATACATAATGAGCACAAAAATATTAAAAAATATATATCATACATACATGCAAGCAGTTTATGACACAAGCACACACTCAAGCATACAAACATTCACATATACGTGTATAAACGAGAATCATCCTCTCTCTCTAAGTCACGTGATAATAAGCATGGCTAACCTGTTATAAAAATCTTCAGTGTTCTTTCTTGAAGTTGTTTATTTTTATTATTCAACCATTCTAACAGCGGAGAAGAATGTGGTATTATTATGAAGACAAGCTTCTTCACTTATTGTAGACATCATATTGTGATTTCTTATTTTGAATGTACAAGTGATATTTGATTCTTTCTGCTCAACCGAATTGAATATTAACATTTGCCGAACGTGGTGAGAATTCCTGCAAAAATTGATTTTAAATTGATATTAAACATTATAAGTGTCAACAGGCGATAGAAAAAAAAGTCGGGAAGGAGCGCAGGTCTAGTAAATTACATACTGACGAATATCTATATGTTTATGAATAGGCGCAGGCGGGGCTCTATAGTAAGAACCTTGCGTTCTAACGACATGTTTCCGGGTTCGATCCCGTTGGTGAATGTCTTCCACTATAACCTCTGGTTGATCAAGGCCTTGTGAGAGGATTTTGTTTACGGAAACTGAAAGCAGCCTGTCGTATGAGTGTGTGTGAGTGTGTGTGTGTGTGTGAATGTGTGTGTGTGTGTGTGTGTTTGTGTCTCTGTTTGTGCCCCTGCTTGTGTTTCTGCATGTCCCAGTGCTTGGCGACTGGGGTTGGTGTGTTTAAATAATATATATTATATATATATATATATATAATATATATATATATATATATATATATATATATATTATATATATACATATGTATATTATAATGGAGTAATTACTATGAAACATTCTGTAGAATATATTGTACAAAGGATCGCAGAAAGGAAGATAACTATTACCTCAGAACGAGAGGTAAGTTTAAAAAGTTTAAAATTCGAATGGAAGAATATGAAGATAAAAAGTGTTTACATATATTCACAAATAAAACTGCAATATTTTCTTCTATGGTGATCTTATGATTAATCGGTCGTGGTAATTATGCATAGTATTATTTCATCATTTTTTGTAGTCTCAAGCCTGACTTAATCCGTATATTTTTTCATTTGATATACGTATTCAGAAGAGAGACACTACAGAAAAAATGAAGATAAAAATAATATATTCCGAAGAGCAACATTGCTGTATTACAAAAGCTTGGAAGATGTTCATTAGATATTTTAAATTTTCCATAGAGCATTACACTTTTGTGGAGGCCATCATAGTCTTTACGTAGCAAATATAGCAGTTTTCAGCGACCTTCTACTACGTGAATGTATTTTTAAAGCAGACAATACTTACATCATCTCCTACAACCGGTTTCACAAGCTTTTATCGATATTCATTAGGTGATTATTATCCTCTACACCCTACGCGACGTCGAACGTCACACAAGCTTCTATTCATAAACACACACCCTCTGACCAACACCAGATGTCGCAAATAGATTGTCATGAATCTATCATCATCCATACATCCATGCATCTCTGCATCCATCCATCTATCCATCCTTCCATACATCCATCCAACCATCCATCCATCCATCCATCCATACATGCATGCATCCATCCATCCATCCATCCATCCAGCCAGCCAGCCAGCTATACATACATACATACATACATACACGCATACATACATACATACATACATACATACATACATACATACATACATACATACATACATACATACATACATACACATATATAAATTTCTACATTACAGTATATTCTATATGGTTTGTACAATGATACATGCGAAGGGAATAGGCGCAATTTATGGGTAGTAGGAGCTCTGCAGTCTTGGTTGGCGCTTTCCCCAAACCAACAGGAGAAATATGAGAAAAGGCGAGTATCTGGCGCCTTCAAAATACCAGTGCTCCGGGTAAGCTGTACTCGTTAGCGTTGGGTGACAAGCAGGCTAAGAGAAAGAACACTCTGAGTCCAAAACCAAGGGGGCCAGGACCCTACCACCGTGGTGGACTACTTTGATAGAGATGGTGTCTCGATAAAAAAAAACATCGGTTGGTAGTAACCTAAGTACACAGCTCATTTGTGAGTGAAAATACCAAGCAAAATAAATCACCAAAACGGTGGGAACGGGACTGGGACCATCGGTGAAAGTGCCGCACCCAGCAGGTGCTTCACTGTGCAGCAGGGTGGGCTAGATCGTAATCCAACAACTGCTACCCATACTACAAGACGTACTCCATGTACTGGTCAAAATATGTAACGTACTCGCAAGCACAAGTGGTCTGTTAATATGAACCAAAAGGCGACCCAGTGCCACGAACAAGCCTTGCTAGACAAGAACAATGGCAGATGTAAAGCTGTCGGGAAAAGATCATTAGAACTTTGGAACAAGCTGGGTAAGTTCCAGATTACTGTAAATGGACTCATGAATCAAATAAGAATAATTCGGAATAGAGACTTTCTTAATGAGGCGCAGATACAGACAATCAGGGAAAGCCTCTGTAGTAGGTAATAAACACGAGGAGAATAAGGTTGGTGAAGATCAGCGAATAGGTAACCAAGATGAAGTTGTAGGCCGGCAAATCAATATAATGTAGAAAACACTGAATTACGAGAGGATACGACTGAGGAACAGAGAAACCTCAGGATATGAATCAAAAATATAATAATTACAAGAACAAATACCAAGCTGTTAAATTTAAGAAGCTTCGACCGTATCAAAGTGAAACGCGCGATCTGAGATTCGAACCCGCGATCCCTCGACTGCGAGTCCGCTGTTCTAACCACTCGGCCATGTGCCTCCACTATGAAGAAGATTAATGGCAGTAAAACGCAGGAAATAATATTTATAATACGAATTTAGAAAACGTGTTAAACATGAGTTCTATAGTGTGAAGGGTAAAGTGTTTGCCTTTTATTATGGTAGTTACGTGACTTGTGTCTTGTATTTATAAAAACTTGCAAAAATCTATTTCAAGTTGATCTTTCAAATGTTTATTATGTTTTACATTTATTCAAACATGACATCATTAGTGTTTTAAAACAATGATTTCACGTAATTAATTGCAATAAATAAATAAATAAATAAATAAATAAATAACAGATACGAAAACTCATAAATATTAAATAACTCAGTGTCTGAGATTACTTTTTGATACTAAATTTATTATTATTTTATTTGCTTACCTTATCTTCAGAGATGGAACTTTTGGTAAAATATATATACCTACCAAAAGTAATTTTGATCTTCTTTCGTCACCGCGTATTTTATTCCAGAAGTATATACTACGGGGATGCAATCGGCATAAGGCATCTTTGTTTAAAAACACAGTTCCTTTGTTCGAATTCAATGGTGTGCTATATACATTTAAAAAGTAATTCACCTGATGACGCCTGAAAACCAAAACGATCAAAATTCAAAGGTGTAAATAAATAAATATTCTAAATTGATTAAGACATTATTCAACTATTTGCAACAAACACTCCTCTATCCTGAACCGGTCGGCGCTTTCTCCTGACAAACTTCCCATTGTCATGTCTGTTTTTAATTTGAACACATTCCGTTCTTCTTTCTCCACTTTATTGTTATGTTGGTGGTTTACTCCATTGTTCTAGGCAGAATTGTCACTTCAGCATCGCAAAGAAGTGATGTGGTAATATTATCCACTCTCTGGCTAATTCCAATTATAATCTTGAAGGAGGAAAACTTGCTGCGTAAATTACCATTAAGTTTGCTTCCTGTTCTGCACACCCGTCTGACTGAGCATCCCTCCACAACCTCAATGGTATACAACACCCAGATACCCTTATTTTCTTCAGAGAAAATAAGGATAGACGTAGGCATAGCAGTGTGGTAAGGATTTTGCTTCCCAACCACTGGATTCCGAGTTATCGTGACACCTTAGGCAAGTGTCTTTTACTATAGCCTCGGGTATCTATCTATCTATCTATCTATCTATCTATCTATCTATCTATCTATCTATCTATCTATCTATCTATCTATCTATCATCTATCTATCTATCTATCTATCTATCTATCTATCTATCTATCTATCTATCTATCATCTATCTATCTATCTATCTATCTATCTATCTATCTATCTATCTATCTATCTATCTATCTATCTATCATCTAGCTGTCTAGCTATCTATCTGTCTGTCTGTCTATTTATCTATCTATCTATAATATGTTTTTCCTTTGTGCCTATGCATGTCCGTCACCACCGCTTAACAACCAGTGTTGGTGTGTTTGGGTCCCCGTAACTTAGCTGTTCGGTAAAAGATACCAGGCTTTAAAGTATAATTCTTCGGGTCGATTCATTCGACTAAAAGTTACTCAAGGTAGCGCCACAGCATGGCCGCAGTCTAATGACTGAATCAAGTAAAAGATAAAAGAAATGGTAAAGGTATCTGTATGAATGTCTTCTGACTTATCATTCGATGAATACAGAAATATCTTTCCATTATGAAAAGTAATTGTGACTCATCGCTTGGATGATTTCTCGGGCAAGTTTGCGCTATCTTTTGTAATATATTCATCCAATTACTTCCCTTCTCTTTCGAATTACTCAAATGGAATCCCTAACGTTTTCATTACGCTAGCACTTGATGAAGCTTTATTGTTGGTGTTGTCTTTGTGTATACCTTATATATTCAAATTAATCTGTTTCCAAACGTTCTTGGTATCTCCTATTGGGTATGTGTAAAAGTGTAAATTTTTTGAACGTTTGATTAATAATTAGCTGTGCTTTTATCATTTTACAGCTACCATCATTGTGGCGAGCACCTCATTTTTTTAAATTTCCGAGACATCCATCTAATAGCATGTAAATATAGCAAATATCAAAATGTTTAGCCGTTTAAAAGTATATAACGACACACATTTCATCTAGCTTTGGTAATGAGATAAGTGCTGAAATATTTCGAGGAATTTTGTCGATCCTTACACATGGATAGACTTACTCTGGCAGGAAATATCTTCTTCGAGGTGGTATCAAAACGTTGCCGGACTAGTTCTGAAGCGCGCCAATAGAAGTTAGCACACAGTTGCGCGCGCAGTAAGAGCTAGCAGTGAACTTCATGGAGTAGTGTATTGTGTGACATCACTGTGTTTATTTCGCAAGTTGTGCAATTTGAGTTTTTGTGATCACGTGTATGCTGTAGTTTGTGATTGTGTCATGGACAGGAACAAAGAACCAACGTGAAATTTTGCGTGACACCTGGGAGGTCTGTTACTGAGACATTGAGCACACTTCAGCAAGCTGACGGTGACGAGGCAATGGGTCATACGCAATATTTTGAATGGCCGAGGCATTTCGAAAGCACAAGAACGTCTCTGGAAGACGAAGGGCGATCTGGAAGACCTACCACAAGGGTCACCGCCGGAAATACGAAGACCAGTAAGAATCAGCCTGTGCTTGAGAATCTTCGGAGGACTATCAATGAAATTGCCAATGTGGTTGGTCTGACGTGTCAGTCCGTGCAGGCAGTCATAAAGTCTGAATTTAACATGCGGCATGTCTGTCCTAAGTTTACCCCTCGCCTGCTGACCACTGAGTAGAAAGAATATCGGCATCGAAGACAAGATCTCCGTCAGCGTGCAGCTAATGACCCATCCTTCATGACGATGACTATCACCGGTGACGAGGAGTTAGGTCTACAGGTATGTCACAATGGAAGAGCCCTTCATCTTCACGACCGAAGACGGCACGTCAGAGACGTATCTTAATCAAGAGCATGTCCATCGTCATTTGTGACATCTGCGGTATTGTGCATCCGGAATTCGCCCTCCGGGGCCAGGCCGTCACTAGAATGTTCTACTGCGGCGTTTTGAAGCGTTTGAGGGAGGACAATCTTCGAAAGCGTCTAGTTGTGTGAAGCACGAAGAATTGGGTTCTTCACGACGAAAATGCACCTGTCACCAAGGTCTTCTCACTCGTGAGTTTCTCAAAAAAAAACAACAACAAAAAACAACATGGTATTCGTTCCGCACCCACCCTATTCGTCAGAGTTACCACCCGCGGACTTATGTCTCTGCCCCAAGATGAAAATGTAGCTCACAGGTCATCGTTTTAACACCATTGTTGAGATCCATAGGCGTAGCAGTAGCTGTGTGGTAAGTAACTTGCTTACGAACCACGTGGCAAGTGTCTTCTATAGCCTCGGGCCGACCAAAGCCTTGTGAGTGGATTTGGTAGACGGAAACTGAAAGAAGCCTGTCGTATATATGTATATATATATATATATATATATAGATAGATAGATAGATAGATAGATGTATGTGTGTGTATGTTTGTATGTTTTTGTTCCCCCACCATCGCTTGACAACCGATGCTGGTGTGTTTACGTCCCCGTAGCTTAGCGGTTCGGCAAAAGAGACCGATAGAATAAGTACTAGGCTTACAAAGAATAAGTCCTGGGGTCGATTTGCTCGACTAAAGGCGGTGCTTCAGCATACCAAAGTCAAATGACTGAAACAAGCATATATATATATATATATATATATATATTGTTATATTTCGGAATGGTCATATTGCCAGTTTAGCCAATAAAAACACACGCACTATATATTTGGTGTTATTTTGCTTCAGTGTTATTTATTTTTTACATTAATCTTAAAAATAAATAACACTGAAGCAAAATAACACCAAATATAGTGCGTGTGTTTTTATTGGCTAAACTGGCAATATGACCATTCCGAAATATAACAATATCTGTTTCAACACACGACTTCACATAAAAAATCTTGCAAAACAAATATTTAAACGTACTATATATATATATATATATATCTGTGAATGTAGTAAATGCTTATGTAGATCCAAAGCGAATTGTAGAAGGTCCTTGACACATTTACAGAAAACGACTTCCAGGCCGGATTCCAAAGGTGGCAGGAGCGCTGGGACTGGTTTATTGCTGCGAAAGGTGACTATTTACAATGAGAGGATGTTAAAACTTAGGTAAATAAATTATTCTTTTATTAAACATATCCAGCTCGGGAATTTTCGATACTATCTCGTATACGACAGCTAAAAGAAAAAAAACAGTTAAGAATACAACAACAAAAACAACAGCGTAATCGATAGTTGTTTTTCCAAATTTCGTCACCTTTTCCTCAATTTAAATCTGCTATTGTACATACTACTTTTTTAATCCCGAAAGAAAAGCAATGTTTTGTACAACAGGATTTGAAGTCAAAAGTAACTAGCCGGAGGAAATAGAGCAATGCATTTATTCCGGCTTTCAAACTATCCTATCTCTAATTTAGAACTCTTCTTCTCTCCTGCTCCAATCGAAGGAGAGAGGCTTTCTCCGTCCGGGTCTCGGATCCGTGGAATAAGCTGCCGGACGAGATAGTGAAGATGCCGACGACCGCTCGGTTCAAAGTCTCTCTTGACCAGAAATGGTCTGAACTCTTTGCATGACCACCCTCCCTGTACATAACTTCCTGTCCCCCTACATGGCCTTGCTTTTACTTTTTGACCCAATAGAAATTGAATTGAAAATAGGCGCATGACCAGCAACTTTGTTAGAGAGGGAACAGTTTTGAGAGTTTAAGTTTCGATCGGAAAAGATAACCGACATATTTCTTATAGGCAGTATTTGAATGCAGAAAGTAAATGATCAGAAAAATTTAGAATAAGGCTTTTTTTATCCCCGATATTTTATCCATTCTGCCAGGCCAACATTTATTTGTCGCAAAGGTCAACGCATCCAGCAAGGCATTACATGAAATTTAGCAACGTACAGATTGAGTTATAAGTCAAAGATGGGGGTCTGTGGAAAAAAACATTTTTCGTTGAATTAAGATATATTGAAAATAGATGAATTACGCAAATGAACACCCAAAACACAGAATATAAATATAGATGTGTGTATGTGTATGTGTGTGTAAATATACATACATACATAAAATATATATATATATATATATATATATATATATAGATAGATAGATATACACACACACACACACCACACACACACACACACACACACCACACACACACACACACACATATATATATATATATTATATATATATATATATATACATATATATAGACACACATTTAATAGGAACTATTTTATTATTACCAATCTTTTACTCAGAACTCTTTCGCATGAGCATACATTCTCTCTGTCCGTCTCCCTCTCTTTTTCCGTCCCTCAGAGGTTCCACCGAAACAATAAATTTATGTTGTGGTCACGTGGAAACATGGATATTAATAAACAAGGAAACGGGAGAGAGTTATGCGATGTCAATATTTAGAAATGTTTTCGAAAGTAAAATCAGATTTATTGTTCCCCTTGTATTCCGTAAGTCATTATTTTCTTCTTTCTGATATTTCTTTTCCACCTTTAGTTTTTTTTTCTCGCTGTCCTTGACAGTTTTCTTATCACAGTCCATCGCTCAATTCCTCCCAAACGCTGCAAATCGATGTGTTGGTACTAGCGGTCGTAACCTCATGTTGGCATTAAGCTGGAAAACTTTGGTTTCCTTGCAGTTGATTCCTGGCATTCAGAATATCGGGATTTCCTCTGATATCTTCTGCATTTCCCCTAGTGATACATTACATATAGCTTCCTACTGGAATCCGCTGCTCTCTTTTGTTCTCTGGGTTTTTTTTTCCTTTCGATTGAAGGCGGAAAAAACCCACACATATTATTCTTGCTCTCATACGTGTAACAGCAAAGATATCTGCCCTGCATCACCAGTTTTATCTCCTTATATCAACAACGAATCCAACTTCCAGAATAACTTTAATGTGTTCGAGTGTCTTCAGGACCTGTATAATTATGAAGTCTTCAGCTGAGCACATATCAATGCATGATACCAAGACCATGTAGGTTGAGTTCACCATCATCAATTCACTTCGCCGTCATGAATTCACCATGTTAATTTTTCAATAAAACTGTTTTTAACTATTAGTGGTGAGTTACTATGGATATACGGAGATGTACTCGCATAGCAAGTGATTTGATCTGAGATCGTGTGCTGAAACGAAAACAATTGCAGCGTGGAAGGTGTTTGTAAGCCATTTAAGAAATACACAAAATCCGTTCGATTCACTTCAACATTTAAGTTTAATTTGTCAAAATATTTTCGTCGCTAAAATCCGCGACCTGTTCAAACACCTTCCACTATAGATATATTTTTCTCGGTAAACTTTCCTCGAGGTGAACTTTCCTCACGGTGAAATACCTTCACAGTAAATTGATGGCGGTGAACTTTCCCTGCGGTGATTATCTCCACACGCACTAACTATAAACTGGTTATCTTGAGATTCCGAGGATCTATGCATCAAGGCCCATACCGTGACCCTCTCGAAACACCTGTAATTCGTCTTCTAATATTTACTGGTAGGTGTCTAGTGCACCAGCTTTGCCAGTTTTCTCCTATCATCCCCAGACAGACTATCAAGACCACACTCCCGTGTGCCCTTCTTTGTTCAATGGAGGAAACGTCGGTAAGGGCATACTCATCTTCTCATTAGAAGGCATATAGAAATCATTACTGTGTTCCGAAAGGTAGCCTACTTTGGTTACAGTTTCCTTTCTGAAGGAGGCACAAACTCCGTAATATATACATATTAATCTGAAGAAGGATGCGAAGTGATTAAATAGACGAAAGTACTTGGCACATTATTGCACCAAACCCGGAAGGACGAAAGGCGAAACTGATTTCGGCGTGGTTTGAATTGCGTGTGAAGATCCGGAACAAACACGGGAGGGTAACTTTTCGACATTCTAACGATTCAACAAAACATCTGTCAATACTACTACTACTACTACTGCTACTACTACTACTACTAATTATGATAATAATGATGATGGTTTCAGATTTTTGGCAGAGCGCCAGCAAAATTTGGGGTGATGAGATGAGTCGACTACTTAGACCTCAGTATGTCACTGGTACTTATTTTATCGACCCAGAAAGGATGAATAATAAAATGTCCTTCTATAGCCAGAAGGCCTGAAATATTCGGGGAGGGTCTACTCGGTTACATCGACTCCAGTGCTAGACTCCTACTTATTCTTATCAACCCATGAAAAGGATAAAGTGTAAAGTCTACTTAGAACGTAATCACGGTGAAATAATCGGTGAGGATTTTGTCCGGCGAGTAAACCATTCTGCAAGCTCACCATCACCTAAGTGGTTTTAAATTTTGCCTCAAGGACAGCAGTTGATGTGAGTGTTTAAGCTGATTGCATCGACACCAGTCTTTAACTGGTACTAATTTTATCGATCTCGAAAGAATGAAAGAC
>NC_043012.1:59065315-59075315 GCF_006345805.1 Octopus sinensis | reverse complement strand
GAACTCGTGGTTGTGAGCCCGACGCTCCAACCTGAATCATGCGCCTTCGCTATACACACGCACACACACACACACACACACACACACACACACACACACAGATATAGATATGTATATATATATATATATATATATATATATATATATATATATATATGGTCTTGTAGATAAATAAAACAATTTTACGATTCATAAAACTGGTTTTAAATATTAAAATAATCCTAGTAGACAGGTTTAATTTTAATGTAACATCTATAACAAAAAAAAACATTTATCTTTCAATATGGCCGCGCTTTTGGGCAATTACTGCCATCAGACGAGAACGACATTTTTTTGCAGCTACCACAAGTTCCGCCTGTTTGATTTTGCATGTCGCACGCACGATTCAGGTCTTCAAATTATTGACATCCGATTTTGGTGAAGCATTGGATCTTGCTTGAAGGTTGAGATCTGGGCTAATACTGGTCCAGATGTTGGCCCTCACCAAAATGGCACTTTTTCACCAATGAAGGCCTGTATTGCTTTTGACCCATGGCATGGTGCAGAATCTTGGTTAAGCACCACATTGCCAAGCCCAAACTTCTGCTCCATCCAAGGTAAGAGAGAGTCCTTCAAGATGTCCAGATACACCTTTCTACCGACTTTCAAGCCAGACTCAATGAAGTGTGGATCCATGATACTTCCATAACTCACCACGGCTCCAAATACCATTACAGAGGCAGAACTCTTAGTCTCAAACACAGAAGGGACGTCAGAAGAGTTGTAGGCAATCACTCGAGAATTTCTACTATTCACCTCAGCATCCACGTTGACCTTCTCGTCCAACAAACACGAGAGTTTTTCTTGCACCTTGATGCTTAATGAATAATAGATGCGTTGGGTATCTCTCGTCTCTGATTGCTTTGGCCTTGGCTGTTAGGAAGTGACCGCGTCATCGAATATAGCTAGTAATGTCAAGCTTCCTGTTCACAGCTCTATACAACTTGTAAAGGGACAGATTGCGTTTCTTTGCCAGAGTTGACATGGATGTGGATGGGCTGGCTTCAATCGAGCGTTTCAGGCCAGCGAGAAATTTGGATTGCGCTTGAAATCACTTCCAGTCCTGTGTTCTTTTCTATCAATCTTTCCCTCTTCTTGGAATTGTTCTCACACACGATAAACTGTTACCTTTGAACAATTTTACTTAACAGTTTTATTGGCAGTGTGCCCGGCGCTCCAAAATAACACTGGTGGAAAAATCTGTTGCTCTATGATTTTCTGTTGTCGAAATCAGTTTGACTATATACCTGAAAAATAAAGAGGGGGGTTAGATTTTCAAGCAAGCAAGGTTTTTGTCAAAAGCTGAAATGTTAAACCCAGTAAGTCAACTGTTTAAAATTGGTCTCAATTTAACTACAAGATCTGCAAGACCTTGTATATATTTACACACACACATACACACACACACACACGCACACACACACACACACACACACACACACACACACACACACCACACACACACACATATATATATATATATATATACCAAAATGGGACAAGAACGCAAAACTTTCAGACAGTAAGTTGATACAAGAAAGGGACAACAACATCCACACAGACGATACAAAGAAAACAAGGACAAGTCATTCGGAGCTTTCTTTCCTCAGTCGAGTTCCAGTCGAGTTCGGCTGGTTATACTGGCCAGCCCCAATCTGGCCAGCCCCAAGGAAAAACTAAACTAAGACCATTAGACTCCTTGGAGGAAAGCAGCGAATATATACGAAAACAAGGACGGTAAAAAAAGAACGGAAAAAAACGGAGAAAGTTACACAACTATAAATAAAAGGACATAACAACAGGTGTCTTTCGATTAAGGACTAATTTAATGAAGCTGGCGTGTGTGGAAGTAAAACCTTACGGTATGGATACATGATTTCACAGGCACAGGGAAGAATACAGATGTTGCACGGACAGTGGTCGAACCAAGAAAGAAAGGTCAGGCTTGGCCGAACACTGGTGACCTAGGGAAATATTTGTCACTCCGAAACATCATGTTCATCACATATACACAGTGTATCTGACGGCGAGTCCTAAGAACACAACTATGTGTTCTTGTTTTCCTTTCATATTCTTTCTCTACCCAGGTCAACACTGCTTTTCCACAACTAAATGTGCATCAATTAATTAGTAGCCCGATGTTTTAAATTCGCAGAAACTGAATGTGTTGGACGAAATTCGTTGTTGAATCTGTTCCGACATTACGCAATCTGAGTTCTAATTCTGCTACGTCTAACCTGAAAGAAAAAGTTACAAAAATTGAGATCTTCGGGCCCATAAATAACTGTAATAATTTACTTATACTAGGGGTCAATACCATAATTCTTCTGTTCCATTCTGCCATTCCCTTTCCAAATTTTCTTTACGACACACGCTCTTTATTCTTATCCTTTCAGTAAATGTGTATCTCTGATTTTCTTCTTGTTTGCAGTGTGAAGGAAAGAATGTTGTGAATCTAGTCGAGTTAACGGTTCATTATGAAGATAACATGGACGCCGCTCGAAAGATTGACCGTTACGTAAACCTCCTAGAGGAATGTGAAGACGCAGGCTGGAAAACGGATGTAGAGGGTTTGTTGGACATAGTGTGAGACGACTGTTGTTATCGTTAGGCCTAACTCATCGTAAACTAAATACCACAATGACAGATATCCAAACCACAGTGGAGAAGGCTAGCCGCTGGACTTGGTTAAAAAGAGACTATGAGCGATGGCTAGAGGGATATTGAGCTATATTTAATAACCAGTTGGTCTAGCAAGCGGGGCCTCATATCAGTGAGGCGAGACAGGTGCGCATTGATGGCGTCCAGAGGTAGACCCCGAAACGGTGCGCATTCTCTCCTGATGATCACACACACTCGCTGGCTTCCGGTATGCGGAGTTCCCGACTGGTAGCACTTGCATATGCAAGTTGTTTGCAAGACATAAATGAACATTGTTTTCCCATCTCCCCTCAAAAGTCTACCTCCTCCATGTACATATCTATGTCTATTTAAATACACATAATATGTCTATATTTGTACATGCATATATGTATGCATGTATGTGTATATGTATATTTGTGTATATTTTTGTATATCTATATTTCTTGCATTGAGGAATAATTCATAAGCGTTTTTCTTTTTTTCAAATTTAAACAAGCACGTTGAAATAAAATGCATTGCCTTAATGTTTTATGTTATTTGAAAGAGAATGTTTTGGTCTACAAGATAGTGTGATTGATTTTTTAATATTATTGATTTTTGCGTATTTTCACAGCATTAAAATGGAATGTCAAGTGGACAAAAGAGCATTTTCGACATCATTTACTTTTTTGCATTTAATCGAGGTGTTAAGCCCGCCCAAGCTACTCGTGAGGCTTGTGCTGTGTATGGAGGAGAAACCATGCCTCAAAGTACCACCTGCTGTTAGTTTTCGCGCTTCAAAAGTGAGAATGTTGACCTCAAGCTTGAATCACACATCAGTCGACCAACTGAGTTCGAAGAAGAGCGATTGAATCAAATTCTTCGCGAAAATCCACATCAAACGACCAGAGAATTCGCGGAACAGATGGAATGTGATACAAAAAACTGAGGCGAACCACCTGCACTCAACGGGCAAGGTTCAGAATCTCGGGAATCTCGGCGCTTGGGTGCCACATATTTGAAGCGAAAAGCGCAAAAATCAACACTCCGCAATTGCCGCCAGTTTGCTCGCTGGACATCGATCGATACGTGGTCACAAACAGCTTTTTCTTTACTGCGTTGTTACTGACGACGAAAAATGGTACCTTTACGTCAATATGAAGAAGCAAGAAAAATAGATCAGCCCTGACGAACAAGCAACTACCCGAGCAAAACAAGACCTTCATTCTCGAAAGATCATTTTGTATGTATGGTGAGGCCGGGAAGGCATAATTCATTACGAAATGTTTGAGCGCAACCGAACACTCAATACGGAGCTCTACGTTCAACAACTGCACCGACGCAGCAGCTGAGCTAAAATGAGTGAATAGGCAAAATGGCGTTCTTCTGCAACACGACAGCGCCCGTTGTCACATCATAAATATGACCAAGGCCGCGATTCAAGAACTCGTATGGGATGTGGTGCCTCATTCTCAATACTGTCCAGACTTGGCACCGTCAGATTTTCCGTATATATATATATATATATATATATATATATACACGCAGGTATGTCATACTCTGTTTTTTTTGTCTCTCTCCCCCTCTCACTCTCTCTCTCTCTCTCTCTCTCTCTCTCTATATATATATATATATAAACAATTTATTGTGAGTTACATGTATGGATCAAGGCAGTTTGTTTCAAATTCGTTGGTACACTTGACTTCCAAGAGCGAGGCTAGTCGTCATCCATTTTGTATCTGAATGACAGACGTTGATCGTTATTACCATAAGGTGGGTTGAGATTTGTCGAAGAAGGTCAGGCGATGTCATGGTTTGATGTTGGTATATGGGTAACAGTTGGAAAATACTGTATTGCTGTCACTAGGGATATGCCTTTCTGGCAAAATCCAAGCTTCTGACTGCCGACAACCCGGATATACCACTTTAGCACAAGCTGCTACTCTGTACCGCCTGCACCAAGGTCACCGCTACCAACCAACCTCATGTGCAGGACCGCCATTTACTAATCCCAAACTTTTACCAACCCCAAACGCATACCAACTCCCATCAGTTACCAATTCGCATCGCGTACCAATCCCCAACACTTGCTTTGTGTGAGTATATTTGCGCACGCGTGCGTGTGAATGTACATGTGTACGCGCATGCATGTGTGCTCGCAGACTGGTATGCATGCGTACATATATGTGAATATGCATATGCACATATGAATGAATACCCATGTGTGTATGCGCGTATGTGTGTGCATGTGTGCATATACATGTGTATGTGTGTGTGTTTGCGTGTGCAGACATGCGCGTGCGTGCCTATGTACATATTCGCACGCTCACATGAATATAAATATCTACACAAAACTATATGAGCGCGTCTACAAACCCACATACAGAACTATATACTTCCACATGCCGGCCCTTCTTACTCCCCCATCAACAACCTGACCGATTTCTAGTCTATTTCCTTTCCTCCACGTTGTCAATTTCCTGTTCGCCACGCAGTATTTTCCAACTAACTGTTACCCATATACCAACATCAAATCACAGCAACGTGTGACCTTCTTTGATCAATCGCAGTCCACCTTACGGTAATAACAACCAACTTCTGTTATGCAAATTCAAAATTGCTGACGGGTAGCATCGCGCTGGAAACTCAAGAGTACCATCACGTTTAAATCAAACTGCTTTGATTTATATCGACCGTCCGTTAATATAACGGTCTCGTCTCAAGCCCGTCTCGTTTTGCTATGTTTAGGTCCCATTCAGGGTAAATTTTTTGCCGGTGTCTCCAGGGTGGAAGCAATATTATCGATAATGTCCGAAATTGCGCTTGAAACTCTGGCCTATAACTGAAGATGAGCTGGTGACCTGTGTTTTCCTTTCCTCTGTGTATTGGGTATACATTCGTGTGTTTGTTTACCACACGATTTTCTAAAATCACACACACACACACACACACACATATATATATATATATACAGGTATGTCATACTTTCTTTTTGTTGTCTTTGTATGTGCGTGTAGGTGTATATTTAGTGTATGTATGTTTGTGAATGTAGATTTTTGAAGTGTGTAATCAGAAGGAACTTGAATTGAAGGAGTTTCCTTATGAAAATGTCGCACCATCCGTGTCAAGAATGGAACCCCCTATATATGAGAGGCCAACATGTCAAATGCTAACCTATTCCCCAATTTATGTTGCTGAAAATGAGTGCCATCCCTGTTTTGATGCAGAATACTCTCTTGTTTCTTGTATTGCATCTTCCATGTTTCGCTATGTGAAGTTTTGAGTGCGGTGACATGATCTAAGTTTACTCGCGCCTGTCTTGCATAAGCGCTGGTTATGCCTGCTAACGGGCCTCATCTTCTTGCGAGCTATTGTTACCGTTGGTTTTTATTGTGTATATATGTGCATGGACCTCGTTGTGCACTTCTGTGTGTGTGTGTGTGTGTGTGTGTGTGGTGTGTGTGTGTGTGTGTGTGCGTGTGTGTGCATGTGTGCATGCTTGCTTCTCGTCTCTAAGCGCCTCGAGAAAATACATAGTGGATTCAAATATGAACTGTAGTTGAAATGGTAGAAGCGTCGGCTCAGCATCCGTAGCTTTAGGATTTAATCTAGTCACGAGTCAAAAAATAGAAAGTATAGCGTATCGTACAATGTATGTTCCGGCATATACACATATATTTATACATATCCATATATATATATATATATGTATATATATATATATATATATATATATATATATATATATATGTATGTATGTGTATATATATATGTATATATATATATACATACATATATATATATAAACATGTATACAAACATACGTAGAAACACACGTGATAATGCGTATTATATATGTATGGTTTGTGAAATTACATTTGACTGATTTCAGATAAATAACTCTTGTTTTGTTATCTTTATAAACACAAACCGAATACTATATACATAATTGTAATGCATACATTATTTCTTGACGTTTTAACAATCCTCGGAAATTTTGTTGTTTTCGGTTTTTCAGCGGAGTAGATGTAGTGGCAATTGTAGTGGTTGTGGCGGTGGTGGTGGTGCTTCTGGTGTTGGCGATGGTGGTATTTTTCTACAAATGTGATCTGATGATATGATTTATTAGTTAAAGGAAAATTTTATATACATTTATGTAGGGAAAAAGAATGTTATTAATCTACCTCTAATGACCTTGGCGCAGCCTGCTGCATTGACCTTGGTGTTTCTTGATTCTGCCTCTATTTTATCTTTTTCCCGAGTTTATTATGTGTTTTACATAAAGATCGATATTGATATACTACGAAATAAGAAAAAAATCATATAATAAAATAATGTACAAAAATACTAAATAAATAATAATGACACTAACTTACAGCTATGTCTAAATTTCTCGATTGTTGGCGCCTAGGTTGCGTGTTTCGAAGAAGACTCCTCACAATGATGTTAAGTACTGGCTCACTAGGAGAATATGAGAAGAACACGAAAATTGAAATAAAAGACGGAGAAAAATACATTTGTTCATCGAATCGAACTATGTTAACATGGTTGCGGCGGTTACGAGGAATTAAAAGCAGAGGTAGTGGAAGAGAGAGGGGAAAGAAGTAGTGAGTGAATGAGTGAATGAGGGAGAGGGAGACAGAGAGAGAGAGTGAGGAAGGGAGCTATTTCTATAACTGTATGATTAAGGGATAGCTAAAAAGAGAAAACCAAAAATACACAATTGATGAAACGAACATATTTCCTCGCGGTTTTGTGTTATATGCAGATTTATTATTGAATAAAAATGGAATTATTCGCTTGCTAGCTTCGTATTTTAATTTCGATGTAGTTAAATCTCATATAACAAGATTAAATGCAAATTTCAATTTGGATGTGTGCACAGAAGCTTGTATTTGTTAGAATATAATGTCCTAATGAGTTTATACATATACATTCATTCATCCACAAAGAGAAGATTGTTTGATTAAGGTTTTGACAACATTATAGCTTAGTTTCTTAGGATGTTTATGATTATTTAAAACGTAAAATTTCCTCAACGTATATTACTTTTTCAAAAATTATTTCACGATTTTGACATTTTCGCAATTGACACCTAATTTGTGGAAAGAGGAAAGAGATTTATGTCGATACAGTCAGATTTCTTGAAAGCAAATAAAGTTTCGCAGATAGAATTAGATTTTCTGAAAGTAAATAAATTTTGTCCTATAGAAGTAGATTTTCCAAAAGAAGTGAACCAACATCTAAAATTAATCTAAATATATCTGACATAAGCTCTTTCTAAATTCCTGTTACCAGTGGAACACTGCCATCTTCAACAACTGCCAAAGTTTAATTCTTCAACTATTCTCGACATAGCAGACTAAATTTAGTTGACATTACAAAGGTGAATAATCCAGTCAATACACTCATAAAACCATGCCCCCTCCACCTAATACCCAGCCACTCACCATTGCTAATCTAATTTTATTAAGAATCAATTTTCTTCCATGTTTTATGGAAACAAGCCAAAGCTTGTTATAGAAAATTTAGAAAACAACTCAGTAGCGCCTGCTTCTCAACGACTTGTGACTTTCATGCTAATAGAGCCACTTCTCATTTCAACTCTGCATTTTGTTTCGAGAAAACCCAATACCGACAAATATAGAAACCATAAAATTGTGACTATACTTTGTAATAATATGTCGCCTCATATGAAGAAACTCTTAACATTATTCATATTGTTTTTTTTTTTTTTTAGTCTGAACTTCTCGCTTAAGCTATCTGCATCTGCTTTTCCTCCAATCAAAATGCGGCTATTATTTCCCAGTTGGGTTAAATCTGCTTCATACACATTTTACATCTGTCATCGTTCTTGATACTTTAATAAATGCTACTTGCCTTACAGACTTATGTTCTCATATGTTGCATCGATTTCTGTACAAGTCATGCATTCCGTTTTACATATTTTTCTCACTCAGAATCTCGTGGTTACAACCGATTTCTCGGAGCAGCAATCAATATCAGCAAATGTCATTGCTGGTGTGAACTGGTCAAATTTGTAAGTTATTTGAAAAATTATGATTAATAAACTTCAAATATGAAATGTGTAATTTCGATTATCTTAAACGCTATTGTCTACACATTAGTCAGTAAACTGGTATCAAGTCTCTAATATCTTCATTTATCACTGCAAATACTTCGCTTTTAGTTGTTGAACTATCTGACTAAGCATAGAAACCGAATGAGATACAGTTTATTTTCTGAAGCTTCATTATTATGCACTGCCATGGTTGAATTTTAGTTTAGGATAAAGAGGAATATCCAGACATCTGAAATTATTCAGTAAATTTGATTAATATTCTTGCAAGCTATTGTACGAATAAGTCTATCTGAACATAACGATTTCAGCACATACAATATTCAATTGGAGAAACGTAAAAGGAATGTTAATTATAATGATAATTAAAATAATGAGGTCAAAAGTCCCCTGACCGATTGTGTTGCTGGGACACAACAGAATTTACATCACATTTGTGTGATATAGCAAGGATAAATAAGTCAGTCTTTTAGAACATTTGCCTTTCAATATCCGACTGTAGTACGATTAGAATTTCACATTGTAGCATTTGTTGATAATGCAGTAACCTTGGTAACTACAGCGGTGACTCCAAGCCAATGATGGAGCGTGGATGATGTCGCACGAACTTTAAGAAATAGCAGCCAAATGTCTATCCACTCATATCCGACAGTCTACATAATAATAAAACTGGATCTATTAAACAATGTAATGCTGGATATCTCACTTCAAACGGTCGGATGGTTTAGGCCAGAATTTGATAGATAATGTATGGAAACCTGTAGTCTATGTATATGGGAGAGAGTGAGATAGAGTGGGCGTTTGATTGCATGTAAATGTGTAGATGTATACATCTCTCTCCTTCTCCCGTTCTCTCTCTCTCTCTATCTATCTGTCTGCCTGCCTGCCTGTCTGTCTGTCTGTCCGTCCATCCATTCATCCATCTATCCGCCCACCTATCTATCTATATCTATCTATCTATCTATCTATCTATCTATCTATCTATCTATCTATCTATCTATCTATCTATCTATCTATCTATGTATCTATCGATCTATCTATCCATCCATCCATCCATTCATCCATCCATTCATCCATCCATCCATCCATCCAGCCATCTATCTATCTATCTATCTATCTATCTATCTATCTATCTATCTATCTATCTATCTATCTATCTATCTATCTATCTATCTATCTATATTTATGTCAGTCTGTCTCTCTATCTATCTATCTATCCGTCGGTTTGTCTGCATATTTGCAAATATACAGATATAACTG
>NC_043012.1:59022815-59057815 GCF_006345805.1 Octopus sinensis | reverse complement strand
TGATTTATATCTTTGGTTGGACTGACAGTATGAATAAAGACAGCACTCGGGTATGTCTTAGAATACGGAATAAGAAGCTAATTATTTCCTGCAATCTTAAAATCGCATCACATTGGAGCGTATTTTAAAGATTTTAATTAACCCTACACCTCCGATGTCCTACCGTTCGTTATTATTTATTCGAAACGCGAGGGTCTTGATGCAATTGGTTAACTCGCTATGAAATAAATACACTTTATGTTTCTAGTAACCATTGATCATTAAAACAGTTTTCCCTAAACGGAATCATTGAAGTAAAACTTCAAATTTAATTTACAATGCTTTTCATGTATACATAAAACGGTAGCGAAACATTGAAATTTCTTAGCAATTTCTAATCAGAAACTTTATCTTTAGAAACTCACAGATCTTCGATATCTGAAGAAATAGTCTGTGATCCAGCAAACCCTCTTTGAATAAAACTCATATGTAAACAAGACATATTTTAGTAGATGCTACAAATTATGAATAATGCTAGCAAATTTAATATTCTGCAAGAAATATGAAGGGAACACAGAAGTGAAATTCTAAGATGTCATATTGAATTACTACTGATGTATCAGTTTAGTTCAATGGATAAGGCGGCACTTATCAATATTTTAAAACCTAAATGCTAAGTGATTTTATTTTGGTTTGGATCTATGAGCAATATTCCGACAATATAGCTGCAGTGAATAGGAGTCTAAATGGACTCTAAGAGCTAATTAAAGATTTTAAAGGAAGTGATTTTTCTTGTTTAAATTGACCTAAAGTTAGATCACATGCACAAAATCTAGAGAATGGATAATTGAATGCTTTCATTATAATAAAACAGGCGACTTTGTATAAAAGGAATATTTATGTAACAAATGTAGGAATTTTTCATTTGGCGCTTTCTGCTTATTCAAATTGTATATTACATCTCCAAGGAAATTTTAACGAAATTGAGAATATTCTGTTTCACAATTCTTACCAAAGTTTAAAATACACATAGACATTTATGAATGGATCATCTGAAAACAAGATATTTTTCTTCCTTTTTGTTTTAATTATTTCTTTCGCAATAAATTCAAATCCACAAATCATATTTGAAGGCAAGTTTAGATGTTGTCTTTTGCAATAACTTCACCACTACGAGCTGCAAAACATATTATCTAGAGGTCAGTGTTATCGATTTAACCTTTTCAAATGGGCTGCTGAAATATATCTCTTCTGCATATTTTACTATCATTTGAAATGCTAAGATTAATTTTTATGAGCATTTGTATATGTCATCTCAAACAAAAATTTTCTACTTGAAATTTTAACAGCAAAACTAATGGATAGTGATGCACAAATAGATAGAGAGATGGATAAATAAATAGGCAGGAATAAAGACAGCTACATGGTAGATAGATAGATAGATAGATAGATAAATAGATAGATAGATAGATAGATAGAAAAGAAGAAAGATAGATAGATAGATAGATAGTGTTTTAGATTATAGATACGTAAACAAAGAGACATCGTTGTCAATTATATATTTCATATATTATCTGTTTATTTGAAACAAAAACAAATAACTCGGTTGTTGCGTTTAAGCAGAACGCTATTGAAAATGACCTTTATACTAATGCAATTATATATGCTATATATCCAGATATCAATAAAACTGATACGGAATATCATATAGACGTGTATGACCTATTTATCTTCAACTATTACAGAGGGACATGAAGATGCTTTCCTCTCTCTCTCATTCTACATCTTCCGCGTTCTCTCTCTCAATCATCCTGTCTCTCTCTCTCTCTCTCTCTGTGTTTCTCTGACTTTAACTACACCTCTTAATGTTCCGTATAGTTTTTTTAAAACTTCGTTACACTTGTGTGTAGTGATCTATTGCCTGTGTAGATGAACGGTAAACCATTTATCGCAGATCTGAATTCTATTTTATGTTGGCTTTATTTTACAGCATATTTATCTATATATTTATATCTTTTTTTTCATCAGGCAGCGAATGTCAATACGTCAATATTCTCACTCTGTCGTAGGAAGCAGGATCATGACAGCTAGTACTTAGCTCAGGTTTTATGGCTACAAGCAGATGAGAGATAGCTAACACTCCCGGAGGTAGCGTCAACATTTTGAAAGTAACGTTCTCCTATTACTTGTTATCTATTTCCGACAGGTCACAAAACTAAGATACTGAAAAAGAAAAGCAATGCATTCTGGTCAGACAAGAAACAGAGGAAAACGCCTACGAAGAAGTCACGATGTTTGCTTTTGATCTTGTTGAAGTAGCAGCAACTTGATGCGGAAACCACACCCTGCTGTATAAAAAGAAGATAATACTGAAAACATTTATATATGTTACTTGTCTCAGTTATTGGACTGCGGCCAAGGAGGGCGTCACCTTGAGGAATTTTAATCGAACTGATCGACTCTACATTATTTACATTCGACGGATATTTGTCTTCATCTTGTTTGTTGTTAAAACAACGTTTCGGCTGATATACCCTCCAGCCTTAATCAGGTGCATTGAGGAAATTTCGAACCTGAGTTCTCATTCCTTAGGTACTTTTCGATACTGCTGCTGCTATTATTATTATTATTTATTATTATTATTATTATTATTATTATATTATTATTATTATTATTATTATTATTCATGTCACTGCCTAAAACTGAACATGCTCTTAAACACTACGCCGTATGTCCGTGGGCAATTATGGAGTGAATTGTAGAGCTTATAAATCTAATATTTTCCTATCCTTCCTTAATACCGGTTCCCATATGCTGCACATATCAGCACTCGGTCTGCTTAGGAGGCTGTTGTGTCCTAGCATATATGCTGCTTCAATTAATTTTCGTATTTTCCAGTGGTGTTCTGTCTATTATCTTAACTTCATCTCACAGGGGGAAGCGGTCTCCATTTTTCCATACATGATCGACTCTAGTACTTTTCTTTCTTAAGCCAGGTACTTATCCTATCGGTCTCTTTTGCGGAACCACTAAGGTACGTGAACGTAACCACACCAACACTGCTTGTCAAGCGATGGTGGGGGACACAGGCACAAAGACACACACTCACAAACAAACACACATTCACGCACGCACACACACTCACACACACACATGTATAATATCTACGACAGGCTTCTTTTATTTTCCGACTACCAAATCCGCTCACAAGGCTTTGGTCGATCGAAGGCTATAGTAGAAGACACACGTCAAAGGTATCCCGCAGTGGGAGTTGGACCCCGAGCCTTGTGTTTAGGAAGCTAAATTCTTACCACCCTGCCACGCCAGCGTCTAAAAAGTATACGAAGAGGTTGAAGGGGAACCATCGTTCATAATAAATTTGTTCTATCAGCGATGAATCCGGCTTGCTGAATAGCAATAAGAACTTGTATCATAACTAAGATCTCAACTACCAATGCCAAAAGCGAACAAGAAAACTGTCTTTGGTCTCTCATTTGCTAGAAATAGCTGCAAAAGTATTTCTCAAATCAAATATTTTAATAACCTAACAAAAGAAAGAATACCCTATATACGACACTTGATATAATTATTTATCCCTTGTTAATACTTGATAACCTAATTCCCGCAGCAGTTTCACGTGAAACCTAATTCCCGCAGAGTAATATGCATAGGCGCTGCAGGTTTCTCAAACTTGTATTGAAATCAAAAATAGTATATTTAAGACAACAATATGAGTTGCGTTCAGGTATGTGATTAAAAAACAAAAGAGATTTGGTTGCTATGTCTAACAAGTTGAGTGGCCACGAAGATAGTTAGTCATGACAGATGCGGCAGTTTGGCCGGTCACTGTACGCATAAGGGTTTGAAACTGCTAACGGGACTTTAAACATTAATAGTTTCGCGGGGATAATAGTTACATTTAGAAAGATATTGCAGAATGTTTCAGGCAGAAAATATGGCTGATTATATAATATTGTTAAATATATGAAATTATAGCTTCACCACACGGAAAATTTAGGGATAATATACGATATTAAAGCATATGAAATACAACATTTTAAAACTATATCCGTTGGACATATTTAGGATAAAAAATGAATATATATATTTGTGTGTGTGTATGAGTGTCTATGTGTAAACACGCAATATATATATATTAAAACATGTGTACATACATGCATATATGTATATATATATATATATATATATATATATAAATTATATATATAATATATGTATGTATGTATTGATATTATATGTATATATATTATATATATATATATATATATATATATATGTATGTATATATATGTATATATATAATATTATTATATATATATATATATATATATATGCTATATATATGTATTATATATGTATATATAATATTATTAATTTGTTCATCCAACTTCGCGTGGGTATGCTGTGTAACGCCACAAATGCAGTAATTGTCATGTGAAATTAACTTATATTTATCTATCTATCTATCTATATATCTATCTATCTATCTATCTATCTATCTATCATCTATCTATCTATCTATCTATCTATCTAGAGATACATATATTATACATACATACATATATATATATAACTATATATATAATATATATATATATATATATATACATGTACATCTTATTAGATGTATGTTATATATATATATATATATATATATATATAATTCATACATAAATACTTAAATACATACATTACATACTTCCCCACGTACATAAAATACAAACATACATACATGCATACATACATATGTACATACATATATAACACATATATATCAACAAACGCAGAAACTGAGGAAGGAAAATATTGGTTATATGATATTAAACCATATATCCAGCGGCCAAAATAACAGGGAATATTAATATGTTACATGCACGTACAGATATATAAACATACAAAATATTATGTAAAAAATATTTAAAACTATATAGATGTATATGTTATATGTATATGTGAAGTATATTTCTATTCAGATACATGTAAATATGCATACAGAATACAAACGCGCATACATGCACACGTACTCACACATATGTATATATATGTATATATATATATATGTGTGTGTGTGTGTGTGTTTGTGTGTGTGTATGTGTGTGTATGTATAGTTATATATTCTTCCAGTGTAACTTAAATGTTAAATTGCACGACAAGTAACGAGTATTTCGAACTCCGTACGTCTTCCGGTTGGTGTGTGTATAATATTTATATATATGCTTTCTTACGAATATTGAATCTGAGTGTAATACAGAGTACATGTAGAAAATAATGCGAAACACCAGAGACTGTTCATTATTTATTTACTTATGTGATCCTACGCATATTTCATTAACGTAGTTTATTATTTATATAATATAAATCACTTAATCAAGTAATATTGTCAAATCGTCAGAGACGCGTAACATATTTAGATGAAGGAGTGTTGGAATAAAAATACGTTATATATACAAGATACGTCACCCAACAGATTTCGCCATATGTGAATTTAGAATTTTACTTTATATTCCTAATAACCGCCATACGATACTGAAACATACGGGAGAAAGTTTAACTATGTACAGTTTTATTTTCTACATACATATAGCATACATACATATATACACAAGCACGCAATATATTTGTGCACATATAGTATATGTATATATAATATATATATATATATATATATATATATATATATATATATATATATATATATATATATATATATATATATATATATATATATATATATATATAATATATATATACACGCACATACGCCACCTTCGCTCGACAACCGGTGTTGGTTTGTGTACCTCCTGTAACTTACCGGTTCTGCAAAAGAATTCGATAGAATAAGTATCAGGCTTTAAACAAAAACATAAATACCGATGTCGATTTATTCGATTTAAAAAATGTTCTTCATGGCGGTGCTACACCTTGGCCGTAGTCTTACGACTGAAACAAGTAAATCATATATATCTCAGGATCACAAAATCGACCAGACCTTCAGATGCTGTTATACACCGTTGGTCACAATGCGCCTCCAATTTTGTCTTGACTGTGCCATTATTTTCCATCAAGACCCAAATTGCTTGACTAAATCGTCTTCCCAACATCGTGGAGGAACTCGAAGTGTTTTTTTCTTTTGTCTCCTGTAAGCCATACGGCGACTGCACGGTTTCATCTGTTGTCTGTGATCGTTGCAGCATAACTGGCTCAGGGAGATTGTTCTTTCGATACTCACCTATAACGTCGTTCCCTCCGCTCCGTTTTCGTATTATCTCATTTCGAATGTGCTCTCTTAGCGATATTCTAAGCTTGGATTTCTCCATGGCCTTTTGCATCGTGGTCAGTTTATGTAGACCACATCTCACTTGCGTATAAGAGCGCTATTTTTGTTTGTAGCACATTCTTTATTGAGGAAAGAAAATAAAGTTGGAAAATTCTACCAAGAGCTAGAGAAAACGCTTTCTCACAAATCCACTTAGATTCTTCTTCTTCTTCTTACCCTTTTTGTCATTTGTGGAGAATAGGGCCTCAACAGTTGCTTTCCACTTTTTGCCGTCATTGGCGTGTTTCTTGGCTGCTTCCAATGTCAGGCCGGTAGTCCTGAGCTCGTCCAAAATGATCCGCTTCCATGTCTCCTTCGGGCGTCCTCACTTCCTTTTCCCCTCCGGTTTCCAGTCAAGTGCTTGTCGTGTCACATTTGGGGGTTCTTTCCGCAGTGTGTGTCCGATCCCTCTCAATTTTCTTCGTCTAATCTGAACATGTATGGGCTCCTTTCTCACAGGTCGGTGTTTGGCACTCTATCGAACCACTTCAGATGGAGGATCTGCCGGAGGTATTTGCTGGTGAAGGTATGGATCTTTTTGTAGTTGCTGCAGGTGTCTCTCCATGTTTCAGATCCATACAATTTACATAGATAGGAGATTTCAAACCAAAGTATGGAAAAAAGTGACAGGGAGGAAAGTATGTTGGTGAGTTTGGATCAGGAAAAAGAAACAGAAGAAGAAAACGTTTGGTTACAATGGCAGAAACGAAAAGACTTTACATTGAGAACAGTTTTATAGGAAGCAGCCTGGAAGTAGATGAAATTGCATAGCTCCAAATAGTTACAGGAAGTTATTGAGATAGAAATTTGGTGAAAATTTAAAGGGCTTGATGAAGACTACAATTTGCGTTCCAGAAAAATTAAAAGTGGTATATAGAAATCAGAAAATCACAGGCCAGCGGGGACGAGACCGAAGAATCACCGAAACGAAGAAAATACTAGAGAAATGGAAAACAATGGAGAAGAACATGAAAGATCACGTTCGGTATTCATTTTTATGCAAAGCGATGAGACAACATCTAAGAAATGACTTCCAGGATTATACAATGAAGAAATTGATGCAAGCTGCAGAGAAAACGGTAAATTTTAAAAGATGCAGGAGATGGCTGACTCTCTTTAGGTGGTCTTAAGAAAAAATGGATTCACTGTGACAAATGGGAAATGGAGGAGATATGCAAAACCTTCCACACCATCCTTTCTAATCATGAGTGCAGCTCGTTTCCAAATCGCCACAAGTGCTAAAATATATGCCATCTAATCTGGTAGTGAAACACAAAAATGCTCTTAAACGGATGAGAACAGAAAGAACTCTTGCGAAACCTAGCTAGTTCCAACTTCGTTAACAAAGTTCGAACGAGCTAGGTTTCTTTAAAGAAGCCTGCGAAACTTTGGTAACATGAAGCCGAATCGAAATGATTTGAATAATAATACATATAACTCGTAACTAAACGTATCGATCGTATTTTACTTTTGCCCACTCACTCATATACACACGTACACACGTACATAGATACATACATACATACATACATACATACATACATACATACATACATACATACATACATACATGCATGCATGCATGCATACACACTCGCACACTCACACATACTCACGCAAGAAGTTTTAGTCGAATGTATCGATACCAGTACTTATTTCATTATAATCCTAATGCTTATTCATTCGGTATCGTTTGCCGCACCGCTATGTTACGCGGACGTAAACCCACCAGGACTGGTTATCAAGATGTGGAGCTGGGACAGCGACATAAACACACACGTGTGTGTATATACATATATATATGTATATATACACGACGGGCTTCTTTCGGTTTCCGTGAGACAAATACATTCACAATGCTTTGGTCGTTGCGAGTCTTTACTAGAAGACGCTTGCCCAAAGTGCCACACAGCGGGATCGAATCCAGGGACGTTTGGTTGTGAAGCAATACTCTTACCACACAGCCACGCCTGCACCTACATATTAAGGTATCTTTAATATGCACGACCAGAACTTATGGCTACATTCGTATTGGAGAAGCTTATAACTAAAACTTATTTTCATATTTCTGAAAGCATTTTCATCCTTGAGGAAAATAATAATAATAATAATAATAATAATAATAATAATAATAATAATAATAATAATAATAATAATAAAATATCTCTATATATATATATAAAATTATTTCTTATATCTATGGAATAATTTATATATACACATTTATAGAATTATATATAATTAAGTATACATTAATGGAATCAAGTAAATATGTGTGTGCGTATGCGCGTGCACGTTGTGTGTATATTGGTTATATATATATAATATATATATATATATATATATATATTATATATATATATATATATATATATATATATATATATATATTATATATGATATATAATATATATATATACGTAAAATTTAGCATGTTAACACATACTTCACACTCATACACACAGATATTCCAGTGTATAAGCGTAAAAATATATAAATATATTCATTCATAATATAGACGTGTATGTTTCGCGCATATATAGTGTTTAATAATTAGCTGACTTAGCTGCTTCAATTAGTAAGCCAAACCAACATACTACTAGAATGATAGAATGATAGAATGACAGAACGACAGATATTAAAGAACAATAATAAATCATGCATCAAACACTACACCATTAATTAGAACGAACGAACAGTACACAGTTCAGTGATGACATCAGTGACTAAATAGATACGATATTAACGATAAATTATACATGATATTCACAGTTGAAATATATATAGGATAGCAGAGTTAGCAATCTCTCATAAATACTATCTGATAGGCATCCGTATCCTATTTCTGTATTAGAAAATAACTATGATTAAATACATGTCTAACGATATCGTTTATCATAAATGGGTTGTAAATTACCATGAAAGACGAAATGTCATTGTTATTTCGTTCATATGCAAAACGCAATTGAAAGAACCTTGTGTTGGCAGATTTTGTTGTTGTCTTTATTGCTGCTGTTTTTGTTGTTGATGTTGTTGTTGTTGTTGCTTACCCTCAAGTCAGCCCTGATTAAGTATGCGAGCCATTGACCAAATACGTATATGATGTAATCATTCCGTAGTATTCTTGCGTAGCTTTGAAGTACAATGGACATACAATGGAGGATTGGAAGAGATACCGTTGCATTCAAGATGGTAAGACCTAACTGCCGATCACGAACCTTGTCAAAAAAAAAAAAGAAAAAGAAAAAAAAGAACTCTCAGGATATCTAACATGAACGTGAAGGCAGTTCTGTTGTAAGTTTATGAAACATAACGAGTCACAAAGGTCCCCGGAAAACCCATCAGGTGAGATAGTAAGACATTCCCTCAAGGGAAGAACAAGCTACGTATCACATCCTAGATCAGGAGGAAGAAATAAGATTGGCTGGGACACATGCTGCGGAAGCCTGTTTCCAATATCCCAAAGCAAGGTCTCCGATGTTCACCCCAGAGAAGACAGAAGAGTGATTGAACAATTACAAGAAGACGTTCCGCAGAAACTGAAGCACTGGAAGGTGGGTACACGTAAGGGTCTATTGCAATCCATTGCCAAAGCTCAACACCACCATCACCACCGCCTCCGCCGCCACCACCACTACCGCCACGGTCGCCGCCGCCAGCAACAATATTGGTGTAAACTGGTACCGCGGAAACACCACTAGAATAAGGAATAAGGCCAGTAATGACGGCAAAAGTAATAATAACAATAGGTGTACCAAGAGCAACGACTGTTTAGGTAAATGGAGTAACATCCGAAGAACACACCATTAGCAACAAGACGAAGAGTAGCAAGGCTTCCGTTGTGGGAGTTGTCACATCAAGGGAATTATACAGTATATCTTTTGAAGAGAAATCTCTAAATTACAACACGCTGCTTGTTTTGAGAAAATTGGTGGTCGCTTCCCCATGAAAGTCTAGCCACAACTACTAGAAAGGCCGTTATATGTCACTGAGGGAAATTAAAAATTCAACTAGAGACGGTTATTAACGCTCAAGTACAAATATGCATAGTAGGACATTGGTTGTATATCTAGGGTAAGATACATCGGCGATGCCGAGGTTCTATTCAAGACTAAAGCCCTTGCAGTGCAGCATTCAGTACTCCCCGCCACCTCAGAGAAGTCTTTACTTTCTTGTCTAATTATTTCAGAAGTCTGGTAAAGGTAACAATACTGGTGACGCACCAGAGTTAGGGTTTGTGGATATTGGCATGCATTGTACTGGAGGAGAGCGAAATTTTACTGGATGAGAAGAAAACACATTGAGAGAACTGGTTTAAGACTACACTGTACATCGCAGGAATCACCCCCTTTGCAGTTGTGATTGTGACTGTCGAGAGTAGATGGGAAGGAAGCCCTGTATGTGGGAAAATTGTCCATTTCAGAGATATCTGCCCTCATAACAAAAACAGAAACGGGTGTAAGAAGGCATCAGTGCTGCTCACACCATCGGTGCAGGAAGAACAGCAATGACAACAGCATACAATAACAGAAACAGTTGCAAGAGTATCGGCAACGAAAAAATAAGAAAATACATTAACAGTATCTAGACGGACAGATGTTTAAATTGCTCAGAGTTTTGTCTAGTCCAAATCTCCAAATGATCAACAACTGCATCGAAGTGACGATCGGGGTAGCCGATTTCGCTAACAAATGGGCCAAGAGGAAGCTATCCATGAAAGATAGAACAGAGGTGGCAAACGCCTACATCGTACCCGTCACATTCTATCGCCTGAGTATCGTATATTATCCTGCTTAATAGGTAATCACACTAAAGAGTTTGCTTCTCCACTTTCTACAGAGATGTCTTTTTCCGCTGATGCATTTGATGTCAAAATTCAGTACACAGAAAGATGGGCATGTCGTTGCCAATGACATGCATACGTGCGGCGAGGCTGTAACTTCTCCAGCTCTTCTTTCATAGTGAGCAGGAGTAGTCCACGACTGTCAGGGTCACTTTTCCACAGCTTCCTCTCTTTGATAGAATAGCAGTCCTGGATCAAACTTAGACCCAGGTCGGCCGGAACCTAAAGTGTCATTAGGAATACACAACTCTCTGCCAGTTGGCCAACGAGTGTTAAGTTGTGGAAGCTCCTCCATAGCTTTCTATAGGAGATTAATGGCAGACATAATCAGAGAGATTCTGCCATTCGAAAGCTTCTTTAATTTCAACAAATAGTATCTCCTCTTTGAACTGTCACATTGCCAATTTACAATACAGAACGGTAGTGCTAAATGAACTGATATAGTATATTACTGTAAATTAAATATTCTTACCTGAGAAGGAAACCAAAATTGACTTTTAGGATTTGAACTCAGTACATAGAAGTTGGTAATAAAAACACTATGCATATTCTTTTAAAACCAATCAGTCTTAATTACTCCAGAACAGGGAGTAATTCTGCATAGAAGTAGGCTAATTGTCATTTATGACTTTAAGAAAACCGTAAAGTAAAAAATAAACTTCCTTCCCGAGACATACAGACTCATATAGAGTCATAGGGCCAGTTTGCAAGGCGTATATAGTCCCCACCTGGATGGTACGCCATTCCATCGCAGGATTACTCACTTATGCCAGCTTTGTAAACCTGAGCAACGTAAAATGAAGTGTTTTGCTCAAGAACGCAACGCATCACCCATTCTGGGAATCGAAACCATGATCTTATGATCATGAATCCAACACGTGCCTCCACAAGAGAACAAATTCCTGGATTTGTTTCGTAAGGAAATGTCAATAGCATGTGGTTGGTTGATAAATCCTTTTCGCTTTCGGTGCCAGTAAGTCAGTTCCATTAATGTTCTATGCTCAAGTCAATTCAATCGCCTGTACTATTTCCTCTAAAATTACGATTGATGTTTAGCCTCAGGGCAAGTGTCTTCTACTATAGCCTCGGACCAGTCAAAGCCTTCTGAGTCGATTTGGTAGACGGAAACTAAAAGAAGCCCGTCGTATATGTATATACAATTGTGTGTGTGTGTGTGTGTATGTATATATTTGTGTGTCTGTGTCTGTCCCCCCAACATCGTTTGACAACCGATGCTGGTGTGTTTACGTTCCCGTAACTTAGCGGTTCGGTAAAAGAGAACGATAGAATAAGTACTAGGCTTACAAAGAATAAGTCCTGGGGTCGATTTGCTCGACTACAGGCGGTGCTCCAGAATGGCCGCAGTCAAAGGATTGAAACAAATAAAAAAAACGTGTGCGATACAACTGAAATAAAAAAGTTTCTACATCGATCTCAGACCAAATTGGGGCTAGTATAATTACCAACCCATTAGTAACTCATCGAAGAAGCGCAAAAATACGCTTGTATATGGTTGTTCGATAAGCTAGAAATAGCAGTCAAATATCTATCAAATAACTGAAAAGAAAGTTGGGTAAAGCAGTACTGTATGTATGCCAAAACAAAAAAGAAAAGAAAATGGGATGATATAATGACTTGAAGCCATTTGATCATTGATTTAGTCATTCATAGCATCTGACCTGAGGCTAAACATCAATCGTAATTTTAGAGGAAATAGTACAGGCGATTGAATTGACTTGAGCATAGAACATTAATGGAACTGACTTACTGGCACCGAAAGCGAAAAGGATTTATCAATTACAGTGAGCTTCGAGCTAGAAATGTGGTGGGTTGATTCTACGGCCTTACTTCTGGCTTTCTAGTAATTTCTATGGCTTTACCTGATATACAATAAGGCAGTAGCAAGCGGTTAAAGGTATTAGCCCTTTTCATTACTTGATTCAAAGCCCCGTTTTTCACCAGATTTTAAATGAGCTGTGATCGTTCATACCTTTGCTAAAAGTAATTGCGACTTAAATGCAGATATTGCGTTTCTTTTGTAGATAGAAGCCGTATTAGCTGTTTAATTTATGATGTCAGCGTCCAGTTAGAGCAAATAATGCGATACAAATAATAGAAGACTCGTCTTATGTTTACATCTAATATAGAACAAACGATCACAGACTTAACGGAGAGATTTGCCGATTAAAATGGCCCTCAGTATTTGACTGATACTTTATTTTATCGAACCAGGAAGGATGAAACGCAGTGTTGGTCTTCGAGGGATTCCAGGGGGAGATTTCTAATAACTGAAGCCAAATGTCACTAATATCATATCCCACCCGTTTAAGAAAGGCAAACGACATATTGGAGAATAAATTGATATACACTTAGATGGGAGGCGCAATGGCCCCGTAGTTAGGGCAGCGGACTCGCGGTCGGAGGATCACGGTTTCGATTCCCAGACCAGGCATCGTGTGTGTTTATTGAGCAAAAAACACTTAAAGCTCCACGAGACTCCGGCAGGAGGGGGTGGCGACCCCCTTTGTACTCTTTCACCCGAACTTTCTCCAACTCTTTCTTACTATTTCTTGAATAACACTGCGATGGATTGGCGTCCCGTCCAGCTGCGAGAAACACATACGCCATAGAAACCGGAAAACCGGTCCCACGAGCCTGACTAGGCTTGAAAAAATACAGTTAGATGAATGATATGGAACATCGAATGATTTACAGTTAAGAAAGGAGTTAGACAGAGTTATATACCATACTTACCTTCTTTGCAGATTACTTAGTGAAAATATTATGATGAAAACAGGAAAACAGTGAGATGGAATGAGTTAAAATTTCGAAACAGAATTAAGAATCATGAAATTATATTGTTTGCAGAAAACGAAGTGGGACAGAGTAAAATGCTGGAAAGTGAAGCAATTACAATAGCTTGGGTAAATCTAGACATGTAAAAATATGAGCATAGCAGGCGCAGGAGTGACTGTGTGGTAAGTAGCTTGCTTACCAGTCACATGGTTCTGGATTCAGTCCCACTGCGTGGCACCTTGGGCAAGTGTCTTCTACTATAGCCTCGGGTCGACGAAAGCCTTGTGAGTGGATTTGGTAGATGGAAACTGAAAGAAGCCCGTCGTATATATATATCACGTGACCGACCAGGCTATCAGATGTTGCTACACATCGCTGGTCACAGTGCATTTCGCATTGTTTTAGCCTTCAAATGACGCCACCCCGCTGGCTAAGCGAACAGACCAATATATATATATATATATAATATATATATATATATATATATATGTGTGTGTGTGTGTGTGGTGTGTGTGTGTGTATATGTTTGTGTGTCTGTGTTTTACCCCCAACATCGCTTGACAACCGATGCTGGTGTGTTTACGTCCCCGTAACTTAGCGGTTCGGCAAAAGAGACCGATAGAATAAGTACTAGGCTTACAAAGAATAAGTTCGGTGATCAATTTGCTCGACTAAAGGACTAAAGACAGTGCTACAGCATGACCGCAGTCAAATGACTGAAACAAGTAAAATAGTAAAAGAGTAAACAGTAAAGTGTATCGTTTTACTTTAAATCTAAAGAATTTTCTAAATTAGACACCAAATAGTAAAGTAGAGAGTGAATTTATTTTCCTTGTAACCAAAGCTGCAAGAAATGGGAGATACTGAAATGAAAGTCAAAGAATAGCTTCTTGGAATGACCGCCATATTGGGACTAGAGAAAATTATGAAAGATAAAGGAGCGTCACAAAGAACAAAGGGAGAGGTTTTTGAAATCGATGGTGTATGCAGTAATGATGTATGGATGCGAAAGCCGGACAATTAAGAAAACAAGATTGAAGGAAAATTGATGCATTTGAAATGCGGTGCTGGAAAAGATTATTGAGCATAACATGGTCGGAAAGAAGAGGAGAGTGATCAATACTACAGCAAATGAAATCTGAGAGTAGTTTGGAAGCATTGATTGTCAAACAAAGATTAAAATTCTTTGGTCACGTTATGACGGTGGGTGTTATAGAAAACAACGTCATGTTTGGACCATCAAAAAGTTAAACTTAGAAAAGGACGATCACTACGAATAAGATGGCTAAATAGAGTGGAGGAGACAAGTGGGGAGACATTATTGAATAGAGATTTAAAACGTTTGTGAATAATTGTCAGAACTGGAATCGGAATATTCATAGAATCGTGAGAAGTCTAACATTAAGTAAGGTCACATGAGCGAGAAACACTGAGTATGAAAAGACACAGGAGTGAACAAAGATGGAGTGGGTCTGACCACAGGTCGACCAGGTCAAAGCTTATTTTGACCTAAGGTTAAACTATACGAAACTTATGGAGCTTAAGTCTTGTCGAAAGGCAGTCTATATGTGGCTACTCGTCTAGCTGGAAATAGAAACTATTTCTCCCTCAAACCATTCGCTGCCGCATAAAAAAAAATGGACAAATTGTTTAAGTAGTGTTTCATTCCGGAAGAATACATTGTCACAATTATTGTGAATTGTATATATGTTTTTGGTCAAAATTTCCTCTGTCGGAGATGATTCAGGCGATAAAAAACAACAACAAAATTACTTTAGTTTATTTACGAGGTTTTAACATTCTCATTTCAAAAGACTATAAGTGAAATAAATACATGTATGTATGTATTCATGTATCTATGTATTTGTGTCTATCTATCTATCTATCTATCTATCTATCTATCTATCTATCTATCTATCTATCTATCTATCTATCTATCTATCTATATATGTATATGTATGTATAAAATAACATGTCGGGATGTTCATGCTTAATTGAATCGCACCACTAGAGAACAAGATTGTTTCTAATTTTTAATCGAAGTTGATATTCCGGCTTGTAATTGTCTTTAAGTGAGAGTGTGAGTGGGTAGAATGTCTGCGAGTGTAAAATAAAATATTTCTTTCTTTCACTCTTTCTTTTCTTTCTTTCTTTCTTTCTGTCTTTCTTTCTTTCTTTCTTTCTTTCTTTCTTTCTTTCTTTCTTTCTTTCTTTCTCTCTCCCTCTTCCTTTCAGTCACACATGCAGGCATGCAGTCAGGTCCAGCATACTGCTGATATTCATATGGATATAAACTGCTCTTCTGGGAATTGTGATGTTAATTTTACATTAAGCTACTCATGTAAACACATGTTCTTACATACCTACATACATACACACATACATACACACATACATACTTGCATACATGCAAAAACATGTATACATACATACATACATACATATATATATACCTACATACATACATACATACATATATATATATATATATATATACATACATACATACATACATACATACATACATACATACATATCTTCATATCTACGTATGTACATACACACACACACACACGCACACACTCACACACGCACACACACTCACATACACACACGCACACACACACACACACTCACACGCACACACTCACACACATTCACACACACGCACACACACACACACACACACATATACAGGCTGTTCGGGATAAATTTGACACTTTGCATAAAAGTCATAAAAAAGCAGAATAAGAAATATTGTTTGTCGCCACTAGAAAATGGCTGCTCCGCAGGAATTGACGCTACTACCATTTTACTCGAGGATGACGACTCCTAGTGCTGGTTATTCGTTGCAATCTGCACCCAATATATATTGCAGGTAGGGGAGCGAACCCGTACCGTTTCCCAGCAAGAAGACCTCCAGTCCGTACGGTTTCGAGCTTGCACTATATATTGCATCGAATAACCAGCTAGAGGGGGTATCCTCCTGAGGTTAAAATGGTTGCAACGTCGGTTTCTAAGGAACAGCCTTGTTAAAGTGGCAATAACCATTACTTCTCAAAATAGTTACTGCTTTCATCTCTTATAGTGATTCTCTAATTAACTAATTTGCTTGTTGCAAGATCAGTGACTGGTTATCAAATAGTTTCTATATTTTGCCAGTTGGAACGAACTACTACTATATCTAGCGAACGGATATCCACCCCCGAGGATGAACGGTTGAACATAAAGAGCTCGAAGCCGTACGGTCTGGCGGTTCTGCCGCTGGAAGATAGTACGGACTTACTCCCCTGCTTGCAATATATATATATATATCGGTGGCGTCCTCTTGTGGTTAAAATGGTAGAAACGCCGGTTTCTACGGAACAGCCATGTTCAGGTGGCAATAAACAATACTTCTTTGTATAGTTACTACTTTCATCTCTTATAGAGATTTCCTAAAACGCTGTATGCTGTCCAAAATTTAAAGTATTTCAAAGAATCAAAGTAGCCACCTTCAGATCCCACAAAACGGAGGAATCAGATATTGGGGATGATGAAGTCGAACAAAATTCTCCGATGACCATATCTGTCGCTTTCTGGATGTATGGTGAGAAACCGAATCCTGCTGTTATATATATCTATATAGCGTTCCAAAAGCAACCATTGCCAGCCAGGGTTTGACAAGTCTCCAGCGGCTCAGATAGCAGACAGAATTGAGCCTAAGATTCTCTTTAAAGATTTAGGCAGCATGACGACACCCTCAGTCGAAATGCACTCAACGAACATGAGTGTCTTCCTGCCTTTACAATGTTCACAGATCGTGGAGAAGCAGTCATGGTGTCGGCATTTTGAGACACGTTGCGTATTTTGATGATACAGATAAAGTTTTCTCAACTTCATCTTTCATCATTATGCAATCCAACGGCGTTGACCATTCACCACCGTTCTTGAAAAAAAGAGACATAAAATAACGTCATATTCAGCCCAGAACCCCTGTATGTATAGCCTTAGATATATATAATATACAAATATGCGTACATACTAAAATTTCGTGAAAGTTGAAGTCGTGTAGAACTGAGTCAAATTGTTATTAAATCCGTGTTTCCAGCCAAAGTGTTTTGGAGGCTACTTTCGTTTCTTCACTTGTATACTCAGAGTTATATATTTTTATCAGTATGTAGTTGTACTAATGTTTCACTCAATGCACGCACACACACACACGTGAGCGCGCGAGCAAACACACATGCATACTCATATTTGGATAGTAATTTTAGTGGTATTTCAAACCCTGAACTCCTACAGCCGTTTAAATAATTATTACGAATCATCATAATCATCATAGCTCAAACCATAATTACGTAATTATGTAATAAATTATATAAATATACGTATCACTTCATTGACTTTGTGGATTTTAGGTGTTTAACGAGGTGTAACACATTGAAACTTAAGTGTAAGTATATATATATATATATATATATATATATTATATATATGCGTGTGTGTGTGTGTGTGTATATATATATTATATATGCGATGATTTTGGTAGGCGGTGCCGATTTTACAAAACTGTAAATAATATTTTATAAGTTATTAGCGATCGCCTTTTATTGACTAAAGTAAGTAGTCAATAATGGGACATAGTAGCCCTACTTTTCCCGTGGAGGGCTTACATAGACCAAACATTGCAATCTCTCTCTATCTATCTATCTACATATATGTGTGTTTGTGTGTGTACATATATATATACATATATATATATATAATATATATATATATATAGATATATATATATATAATATATATATATATATATATATATATATATATATATATATATTTATCTAACAGCGCCTTCAACCGATGCTGCTGTGTTTACGTCCCCGTAATCTAGCAGCTCAACAAAACAGACCGATAGAACAAGTACCAGGCTTACAAAGAATAAGTCCTGGGTTGATTACCTCGACTACAGGTGGTGCTCCAGCATGGCTGTAGTCAGATGACTGAAACAAGTAAAAGAATAAAACAATAAAAGATATATATATATATATATATATATATATATATATATATATATATATATATATATATATATATATATATATATATATATATATACACACATATATATATACATATATATATATATGTATAAATCTATTTTCTTCAATTACTTATTTCAGTCATTAGAAGACGGTCATGCTGAACTGTTTTCAATCGAATATATCGAGCAAGTACATATTGTAACAGCTAATTTACGGGGACGTAAACACACCAGCACCGGTTGTCAAATGGTGGTGGCGGGACACTAGCACAGACTCAAAGACACACACAGACATACACACACATATATATTCATATATACGACGGGTAGCTTTCAGTTTCCTCTCTACCAAAGCCACTCAGAATTTTGTTAGCCGAAGCACGAGATGCCACATAGTGGGACTGAAACCGGAACCGTGTGGTTGGAAAGTAAGCTTCTAACCAGACCCATACACGCACACGCACATACACACACACACACACACCTATGTGCCTAGCATGGCCACAGTCATAGGGCGGAAACATATAAAAGTATAATAGTATAATATATACGTACATTGTTTCATATACATATGTATATACATATATTTGTATATATATACCAACATTCTTTGAAATGTATATATATGTATATATATATATATTTATATATATATATATATTATATATGTGTGTGTGTGTGTGTGTGTGTGTGTGTGTGTATGCTTCTATATGTACGTATTGTATGTAAGAATGTAGGTAACAAAACTTACTGTACACAACATCGATCCAGGTTAGTTAATGTAAAACAATGCGATGTTGTAGCTGATGATGTGGTGGTGAATGTTTTCGGGCAAGGAAGGGGAGGTAGTTAGCGATGATACTTTGTAACGGTGGTGACGACTGCGGTGACGTTGTTGTTAGCGTTTCTGGTAATAGCGAATGGGATGAAACTAAGTTAAAGCTAATATTGCAATTTAACAGTACAAAAGAACGAGGAGCTATTATAGACACTGATTATTGCATTTAAATTTAGTTGGCTTTTTATTTCGCAATTCTTGCGTCTATTCTACACATACAATCTCTTTCTATTTTGACAATCTCTCTCTGTCAGTAAATCTCTCTTATACGCACTTGTACACCTTCTCTTTCTAATTCTCTGTCTCACTCCCTCTGTCGTTCAACTGCAACTCTTTCTATTTTGACAATCTCTCTCTGTCAGTAAATCTCTCTTATACGCACTTCTACACCCTCCCTTTCTAATTCTCTGTCTCACTCCCTCTGTCGTTCAACTGCAACTCTTTCTATTTTGACAATCTCTCTCTGTCAGTAAATCTCTCTTATACGCACTTCTACACCCTCCCTTTCTAATTCTCTCTCTCACTCCCTCTGTCGTTCAACTGCAACTATCAGGCAGGCAGGCAGGCAGGCTATCGTGTTTAATATTCCATTCATCACTGCCTGCTAAATAGACTACTTCCCATCTGTATGTACGGACAAAGCTACATATTGATTTGTCTGCTGAGTCACTAACACAAGTTCAACCATATTCCAGCAAGCATTGCTGCTGCCGCTGCTGCTGTTATTACCGCTGCTGTTACAACTGCTGCTGCTGTTCACCGTTGCTGCTGCTGCTGCTGCCGCTGCTGTTACTGAGGAGGTCGATGCTGGAGCTAAATATTATATTTTCTCCCCTCTGCTTGCTGCTGCTGCCGCTGCTGCTCATTCTTACAGCTGCTGCTGTTTAAGATGATAATGCTGGAGCTAAAAATTCTATTTTCTCCCCTCTAAATGCTGCTGCTGTTGCTGAGGCCGCTGCTGCTACTACTACTACTACTACTACTACTACTACTACTACAAATCTTCAGCTTTGCCGTCGTTATCGTCGAGGGGGTGAACATGTTAGTTATTTTAGTCACCACGACTAACCTAACATACCAAATTAGTAGTTTTATGCCTAGTACTAATCAAATACTGAGTTCTATTTAAGCGACTAACCCAATCACTTCAAAACCACTCGCCCTGTACCTAAATTAGAAGCAGTTATTTTTAGTGAGTTCAATTCCCACGAAGGTCAGCTTTGCATTCCACAATTTCGGGGTCGATAAATGAGTACCAACTGAACTCTAGTGTTCAGTGTTGATGTAATCAACTTGCCTCTCCCTCAAAATTTCTGCCCTTGTGCTTATAGTAGAATAGATTATATTATTATTATTATTATTACTAATACTATTATTATTATTGTTGTTGCTGTTGTTGTTGTTGTTGTATTATTATTATTATATTATTATTATTATTATTATTATTATTATTATTATTATTATTATTATTATTATTATTATTATTATTATTATTATTATTATTATTATTATTATTATAAAGGCGGCGAGCTGGCGGAATCGTTAGCACGCTGGAGTAAGTGATCAGCGGTATTTCGCCTGTCTCTCTGATCTGAGTTCCAATTCCGTCCAGGTCGACTTTACCTTTCATCCTTTCGGGGTCGATAAAATAAGTACCAGTTATGTACTGGGGTCGATGCAATCAAATCATTCCCTACCCCAAAATTTCTGACCTTATAACAAAATTTGAACCGATCATTATTATATTATTATTATGATTATGATTATTATTATTATTATTATTATCTATCAGTAGTTTAATTTTTATAGCGTGCTTTCACTTCACTACCGAGCGCAGCTCTGTGTGCCTTGGGTATGTGCTGTGATTTGTTGTGATGCTCTGATGGTTATTGTATGGAAAGTGTTCTGCGTAGGATGTGTGCAGTGCCTAGTAGTGCAATTTTCTGTATGTTATATGTGTTTGTAAGTCTTGGCGTTTTTGTTATGTATATGTCTGAATATTTTTTATCATGTCTAATTATTATTATTATTATTATTATTATTATATTATTATTATTATTATTATTATTAAGATTATTATTATTATTATATTATTATTAAAATTATTATTAAGGTGGTGAGCTCGCAGAGTCGTTAGCACGCTGGATGAAGTGCTTAGCAGTATTTCACCTTTCACTACGTTTTCACTTTAAATTTTGCTGAGGTCGACTTTGTCTTTCCTCCTTTCGGGATCCATAAAATAAGTACCAGTTGAACACTAGGGTCGTTGTAATCGACTCATCCCCCTCATTCCCAAGCTACTCTTGTGGCAAAAATTTGAAACAATAATAATAATGATAATAATAATTATAATAATTATAATAATATTAATAATAACAATAATAATAATAATAATGACCTCCCATTTCGCCAATGTGCAGGTAATACTTCAGACGTGTTTGTTTGTTTGTTTGACCATTGGCAAGTTATCTTAAGAACCGCTGGATGGGTTCGGATGAAACGTTCAGAGATGTTTCACCTCGTAATTAGCACGAACTGGTTAGATTTTGGGATCGATCCGGTACCGGACAAGGATTCTGGATTATTTGTTATATTCAATTTACACATGAAATATTGCAATCTTACATTGACTTCCAAGTCTTTCTCTGATTATCTCCCTTGGAGCTACCCTCATGGTTTCCACGTAAGTTATGGCTGCGTTGCTGTTTACAAAGTATTATTCTCGTTTCTTTATTATTAATTTTATTCCCATCTCTATCTTAATTGAAACTGATGGATAAATAAATCAAACCACATAAGCAAACGGCAGCAAAACCATTCAGAAATTAAATAGCACTAACATATTCAGTAACAATAATAAATTTAATTTCTTCTCGAAAGAATTTCTTTTATCCAGTTTTGAATATATCACTTCTGTTTAAAACGTCTTTGGTACAAGGCCAGCATCGATCTCACTACTAAACTGGTATTTATTTTATCGACCACAAAGGGATGAAAGATAAAAGTAACCTCAGCAGAATTTGAACTCCTTGAAGGATGTTTTATTTGTTGGACTTTATTTCATGTGCGCAATGACGTTGTTAAACCTCCGTTAACAGTACCATCTATTTCACTATAGACGTTAATAGTCGTAAAGGCATATCAGTGAATGGGCTAAAAAAAGGCCTTCATTGAGAAAACTGTCCCTGTTCCCACTGCAGACAACACACATACAGCATTAAAAACACGGTCCGCCGCACAGCCACATTCACATTCTATGATTACCATTGGGATCGATTAGGTACCGGTTAAAGATTCTTTGATTATTTTCCCGGTTTCTTTACTTAATTTTTGAGAGCGGTCGGGTTCGATTTTAGTATTCTCATTTGTGAGAGCAGTCGAGTTTATTTCAGATATTCTCCTTTTAAAAATCATCTCTGGTTAATCGTTGAGAGGACATTGGTGTTGCCTTGGCAGACGATTGCGCTCTCTGAGTGCTCATATTTTTGTTGTTGCTGTGTTGTTGTTGTTGTTGTTGTTCTTCTCTTCTTCTTCTTCTTCTTCTTCTTCTTCTTCTTCTTCTTCTTCTTCTTCTTCTTCTTATTATTATTATTATTATTATTATCATCATTATAACTGTTGTTGTTGCTGTTGTTGTTGTTGTTGTTGTTGTTCTTCTTCTTCTTCTTCTTCTTCTTCTTCTTATTATTATTATTATTATTATTAATATTATTATTATTATAACTGTTGTTGTTGCTGTTGTCAAGGTAGCAAGCTATCAGAATTGTTTGCACGCCAGACATAACGCTTAGTTGCATTTCGTCCGTCTTAACACTCTGAGTTCAAATTCCGCTGACGTCACGTTTACCTTTCATCATTTTGGGGTCGATAAAATAAGCACCAGTCAAGCAGTAGCATCGATGCTGGTCTTGTACCAAAACTATTATTATTATTATTATTATTGTTGTTGTTGTTGTTGTTGTTATTGTTTTGTTGTTTTTGTTGTTGTTGTTTTTTATGGTTTCCTTTCATTATAACTTTATTTCGGCTGCCTTAGTACCGGGCTTCCTCCGGAGGCCAATAGTAGCAATTCCTTAATATGTTTCTCAGCTCCCTTCTTTATCATTTCCAACGCACCAATTACCACTGGTATTATTATAGTACTTAACTTCCACATCTTTTGTGATTTCAATTCGTAGATCTTTATAGTGAGAAAGCATTTCGTATTCCTTTCTTGAGAATTGATCTTGTGGAACAGACATATCTAAAAACAGACAAGTACCTCTATTGTAGTCCTTGATCACAATGTCTGGTCGATTGGAGTCAACTTTTCTGTGTGTTTGCATTGGGAAGTTCATAACGATGGTGACGCCTTCGCCATTTATTACATCCGCAGGGTGGTGCCTGTACCACTTATCATGGGATTTAATTTAGTAGCATTTACAGGCATTCCAGTAGATGTACTACCCTAGTCTGTCATGTCTTATGAGGTACTCCTTTCCAGTGAGGACTGGGCAGCGAGAAACAACAGGATCAATTGTCTCTGTGAATTTTCCTCAGATTCTTCACGCGTGGTCAGATCCATCTTTATGGAAATTTTTGCATGGTGGTTTCTGGTAGGTTATGTCTTATCATCATCATCATCATCATCACCCTCGTAGTCATCATCATTATCATCGTCGTGGTGATTTTCTTCCTCCTCGTTCTCCTCCTCCACTTCTCCTCGTTCTCCTCCTCCACTCCTTGTTCTCCTCCTCCACTCCTTGTTCTCCTCCTCCACTCCTTGTTCTCCTCCTCCACTCCTCCTCCTCTACCTCTCCTCCACCTTCTCCTTCTTCTCTTCCTCCTCCTCCTCCTCCTCCTCACCATCATCATCATCATCATCATCATCACCGTCGTAGTCATCATTATCATTGTCTTGTTGATTATCTTTCTCTTCGTTCTCCTCCTCCACGCCTCCTTCTCCGCCCCTCCTCCTCCATCTCTCATTCTCCACCCCTCCTACTCTACCCCTCCTCCTCCTCCTCCACCACCTCTCCTCCATCTTCTCTTCTTCCTCCTCACCATCGGCATCATCGCTGTCACTGAACACGGTCATTATCGTAACTTCGAAGTCAATGATGGATCCTCTACCGTGAATTTTTTAAACACGGTAAAATAGCAGCCAGATCTCCTCTCAAATGATATTAAATAGACAAACAAATAAACATACATGGCTAATACTCACGTAGGTACGGAAAATTAAGGGTTGATTATCTTTGAATCGTCTTTGATCATTGTTTCCACTCAATCAGCGCTGACCTGGGGTTAAACAGCAGCATCAACAAAAGCAATAACACAAACTCCACCATCAAGAACTATCACTATTTTCTCATAAATGTCTCTGAAGTCGACGTTAAAAACATCACTGGAAATTTTGTTGTTGTTCTGATAGAGGTTGTTGTTGTTCTCGTTATTGTTACATTTGTTGTTGTTATCACAACGTTAAATTTGTAAAAAAAAATACTATAATGACGTGTAATTATCATCAAAGTTAACAATAGCCCATGCAATATGAGGTGCTTTTCCATCTTTCCAGTAATGTTATTCTTTAGGCCCAAAATATTGGTTTCAAATTTTGACACAAGGCCAGCAATTTTAGTGGAACTGTGGGAGTAAATCGATTACAGCCATCCCAACTTTCAACTGGTACTTATTTTATCGACTTTGAAAAGATGAAAGGCAAAGTCGTCCTCAGTGAAATTTGAACTCAGAAAGTAAAGACAAACGAAATACCTCGAAAGATTCTGCCAGCTCACCGCCTTACTCTATACCCAAAATATTGACACAAGGAATCACGCTTTCATCTGGTGGTGCTCGATACGGCCGGGAATGACAGTGTGGATTAAGTTAAACATCAAGCACTAACACCTATATTATTTTATCAAACCACCCCAGAACGATGATGAAAACCAAAAATGGCTATAAACAAGGCGGTGAACTCACTGAATCTTTAGAACGCCGGGCAAAATTATTAGCAGCGTTTCGTCCGTCTATACATTCTGTTTACATATTCCGTCGAAGTCGATGTTCCCTTTCATCCTTTCGGGTTTGATAAGATAAGTACCAGTTAAAAACTGGGGTCGATGCAATCGAATTATCTCCTCCTGAACTTACTGACCTTGAGCCAAAATTGGAAGCTAATATATTATGCATATAAGGCTTCGCCCTACCAGAATCAGTAACACGCCAGGTAAAATGCTTAACAGCATGTCATCCGTCTGTATGTTCTGATTGCAAATTCAACTAAAGTCGGTTTTGTTTTTCACCCTTTCGGGTTCGATAAAATAAGTAGCAGTTGAGATTTGGGGTCAATGTGATCAACTTACTTCCTCACCCGAGCTTACTGGTCTTGTAGCAAAATATGAAACCCTAAATATGTTTAGTGAAAAATGAAATTAGAATCTACAGGGGCAGAGATAGATGTCCTCTTGACACTCCTACCCATGATAGAGAATGAGAGGGAGAGAGTGTGTGTGCGTGTGCGTACGTGTGTGTGTATGTGTGTGTGTGTGTGTGAGAGAGAGAGAGAGAGAGAAATATAGAAAGACATAGGCAGATACTATCGTACCTGCGCTCTCCACCATGATTGCAACCACAGGTACCATGCCTCGACCCTCCGACAACGACCTTCCACCATGCTCTCGGGCCCGGCGAAAAGAGTTTGACTAAAGCACACACCATTGCAACAATGCACCCATGTAAACACATGCACACCCCTATAAGGGGGACACCCAACATAACAGACTGTTTCACACTACCCGTGCTCACATGCACAGCCTCCCAGACATTACATATTACACACACATTACAAATTGCAAGCTAACAAAACACCCATCCACCACTTTATCCTTTACAGAAAGAAAACAGATTAACGAACACACCTAAATATACCTACACCTCTAGATAAATTTATGCATAAGACACCACTACACATATCACAGACCTTATTCCTATAGGAGCACTTCATTAATGATACACATCTTCCACTCTTCAAAGTAAGTCTTGCTGGCTTAACAGTATACCCAATCAAGAGACATAACTCCTAACCTCATCCTCTGTCCCCTCTTTCGCTTCGTCACCTTTCACACAGCAGCCGCTTTCCAGCTGTGCTAGCTACTACACCTCTGCTATATTCCCTTCCGTATCGGCTAACTCTGATGAGCGTCAAGGTACATAATCTGATTGTTACCTGACATCCATTATATCCTTTACGCGAAAGCGATTGCTAAGATCATCTGTGATGGACATTTAATACTGCACTTTTCTGATAATATATATATATATATACATACATACATATGTGTGTGTGTGTGTACATATATATATATATATATATACATAATATATATATAGATGTAGATATATAGGACTGAAGGCGCATGGCTCAGTGGCTAGAGCGTCGAGCTTACGATCGCGAGGTTGTGATTTCGAATCGGGTACCGGGCTGCGTGTTGTGTTCTTGAGCAAGACACTTAATTTCACGTTGTATGTATATATTTTACTAATTTGCCTGTATTCTAACTCGCTTGCCACACATCCCTTCTTACATATACATATATTTTTAATATATATATATATATATATATATATATTATATATATATATATATATAGATATCCCTATATGAAAATATACGCGTATATGTATCTATGTTTGTTTGTGTGTATGTGTACGTATGCATATTGGGCAGTCTATGTATATTGCACGCACATACACACATGTATTCCGAGATATGTTGATACATTATAAAATTCTCTGCATTTTCTTATATGCACTTCCACGTACATGGTCGCAAGATCTGGAAATAACAGCCAATGTACTCTCACCCCACTTAAAAGTGTAACGGGAAGATAATGAAGATCACGGCTGGCTTAAAGTAAAACAACACACTTTGGAAAATAATGCTAAATCGTTTATAAATATATGTATGCGTATGTACATTTGTAAGTATATGTGTGATATGTGTTTATATATGTGTACATGTGTGTTTGTATGTGTGTGTATATTTGCGGATATATGCATGTGTGTATATGTGTGTGTGTGTTCATGTGCGCGCGTGTGTTGTATGATATCCGGCATGGCTAAGTTGTTAAGAAGTTCACTCCGCAATTAACCTGTCTAGTCATTTGTTAACTAGTTTAACATTAAGCTGTTTGCATGCTTTAGCAACAACACTAGTTGTTATTCTATTAGTCAATGACCTACTACAGCTGACTATTAGACAGGCGTTAGATAGAATTAGAGTGAAAGAACTCAATGAAGTAAAAACAGAGCACTGTCAAATTGGCGTCTCTTTGGCTGTGTTATACAGGTAAGTTCCAAAACAACAAGGCTCCGTCTTCGATTAATTATATTTACACCATGCCAAACGCAGATTATGTTTTCCGAATGAACGAAAAAGGATTAAACTGAACTGCTGTCATCAAACAGTATATGGAACCCATATTTAAGGCGGCGAGCTGGCAGGAACGTTAGCACGCCGGGCGAAATGCGTAGCCGTATTTCCTCTGCCGCTACGTTCTGAGTTCAAATTCCGCCGAGTTCGACTTTGCCTTTCGGGGTTGATTAAATAAGTAACAGTTATGCACTGGGGTCGATATAATCGACTTAATCCGTTTGTCTGTCCTTCTTTGTCCCCTTTGTGTTTAGCCCCTTGTGGGTAGTAAAGAAATAAGTATATGGAACCCAAGAATATGACCACTAGAATTTCAAGCCGCAAGGGGAACATTTATGCGATCGCTCGACCTGCTAGAGATAGCGGTAAAATTTAAGGTAAATTTTAGAGCACTTGTCAGATGCGTTGGGCTGTGTAATCGGTTTATCATGTGCATTATCATAACAGAGCTTTTATAGAGAAAACGTGTTCTTTGTTGGCGAAATACGACAGTGATCCGATATTCGCTTTCGATTCAGACAGAAAATATTTAAAATGAAAGGTAAGTTATTGTATGGAATATTGCCGTCCTGGGGCCACTCCACAAATTATTAGCTGTTTAGCAGTCGCCTGAACGCATAAGCAAATAATTTTGCTGGTTCCCATAAAGAAAAAGCACGTGCCCTTATACGATTCATTTATCCGGCTGGGTAACTTTGAATGAGGAGAGTGGCAACAGTGTCGGAACTCGGTGGTCCCCCAAAATCCCCTTACAGCGGTGAACTGGAGAAACACGTGTGGTATGACCACACAAAAGGAAAAGGATATTAAATAAGGATAATCATATTAAAAGCGGTCCGTGATAAAACTCATTTAAATATAAAGGTTAGGAGTCACTGTTGGAAACCACCGTGAAAATGATGGGAACCACTAGTGTAAAGGCAAGAAATGTTCTCCGGTGACGTAAAACAAGAACCGCCAAGTATCCAATTTCGAAACCGCCAAGACGTATTTAGAACGATTAGATATTTTACTACACACATACACACACACACACACACATACATACACACACATACACATGCAAATACACACGCATATAAATGTAAATGCAAGCACGCATACACATGCATACATACAAACATACATACATATGCAACAATATGCATGAGAAGATATACATAAAGCAAAACAGATATACACGTATACATACATACATGCATACGTACATACATACATACATACATACAAATAAATATTCCCTTTGTTGATGTTGAAATTCCAATGAAGGCGCCTTGGCTCTAGGTTGGGAACCGGCTCTTTCTCTTTTCGCAAGAATTCTTGAAATAAAATTGAACAATGATATATATATATCACAGACACACACACACACATATATATATATGTATATATATACATATACATATATATATAATATATATATGTATATATATATGTGTGTGTGTGTGTATATGTATATACATATATATATATACATATATATATATATAACCATACATATTCATATAAGTATACATACACACATACACACTCACGGTCGTCTGTTACGTTCTTGTTCCAATTTTGGGATTTATATATACACATAGTGGCGTACGTACACTTTTGCTCACCTTGTAATTATATATCTAAATACTGTACGAATTTTTACTCCTTCTTTCAGTCCTCCTCATACTTTCTTCTTTCTTGTAACTTTATTATTTCTTTCCTCATTTCTTTTTCTCGCTCCCTGTCTGTCTAACATTTATTGGCCTTCTCTTTCTCTATGTCCCTTTGATTTTTCTCCCTTTCTCGTTCTCCCACTAATTCTTCAATCCCTCTGGCCCTATCTTTTCCTCTCCTTCCACGTGACCGGTGTTCGGCCAAGCGTGATCTTTCTTTCTTGGTTTGACCGCCAGACACGAAGCATCTCTCATTCCCGTCTCCTGACTTTCATCTCTGATGTTTAGCTATGTTCCTGCCTCAGGGCTTTCACTCTACACACCCAGCTCAACTTGATTCGTCGAAAGACACCTGTTGTTATTTTCTTGTTGTTTGTATTTGTAATTGGAAAATTTTCTCCGTCGTTTTGTCTTTATTTTTGTCTCTGTTGTCGGACACATTCGCTTGCTTTCTCCCTCAATATTTTATGCCATTAGCTTAGAATTTGGGGGCCAGCCAGATTTGAATATTCTCACGTGTAACCTATCGAAACGGTAAGGATAATCTGGAAAGTTGAGTGAGCAGAAAAGGCTACAAATGGTCCGTCCTTGTTTTGTCCAGTCCGTCTTTGTATCATCTATTGGTCCGGATGTTATATTGTCGTCTGTTGCATTTTTGTTCCATTTTTTCGGGGATTTATATATAAGTATAGCGGCGCACGTACACTTTTGCTTACCTTCTGAGTACACACACACACACGCACACACACATACACACACACACACACACACACACACATATATATATAATTGCGTATATGGGATCTGGACGTCACCAACAGCAAACAACATGAAATACGAAAACAATAGAGTTAAATACGTAAACAACGAGACTAAAAATGGAAAACAGGACAAGTAACACAAAGAACGACCCTTCATCAGTTGTCGGCTGTCTATCTAATCCTCATTTCGAGCACCGAACGACAATATGAGTCTTCGAAGAGAGTTGCTCACATAAATACCAGAAGTAGATTTTAGATTTATGGCGGGTCAAAGTTGGGAACAAAATAGGGAACAGAGGAGACATACAAGGAAGCCGAACGAAAGAAAACATGGATGGTGTTCGTTAGTCCAGAACGAGGGTAAAATTAGAGAATGTTAGAGAAATATTTTCGTTACAGAGAGAAAAGATAGAAGGGAGAGATAGAAGACGTCCAGTCATTAGGATGTCTTGAAGGAACAGACATATGGTCTCATGAAAGAGAGATGGACGATGATAAGGCATGAGCAGGGAGAGAGAGGGGGGAAGCGAAAGAGGGAGAGAGAAGCAGATAGAAAACAGTGAAAGAGAGAGAAAAGAAATTAGAGAAGGATGGGCGGGAAAACCGTGTAGTGTCACATGAAGAAAGGTTAAGATAAAATTACTTGGAAATCAAACAACAAGAAAGAAAAATGGAAAACAGAATAAGTAGCACAAAGAACGACCCTTCATTAGATTAGTTGTCGGCTGTCTCTGTACTCCTCATTTCGAACATTCAACGAAAATATGCATATATATATAATATATATATATATTATATTATATATATATATATATATATATTATATTAAATTAGAGATAAAACACTATTAGGCAAATCATACAATGATAATTAATATAACACTACGATCGTTTCATGGCTGTTCAATAATTTTAATAATTTTGTTATATATTTAAATAATATAAATTAAATAATATTATGTATTGGCTTAAGTTTTTCATGTATGATTTGCCTAATAGTGGTTTTATCTCTAATTTAATATAATATAATATTTTACTATAAAATTGGATTCAATCCTAAATCTGATTTTTCCCTGTAAGTTTGGATTTATTCCCTAATATTTATATATATATATATATATATATACATCTAATGTAGGATAAAAGTTTTCGAAAAAATGTTATCAATGGCCAGCATATTAAAAAAATACCTTTAAACGTTAAATTTATAAATAACTTATAAAATAAGGGCAAAAGAAAAACTCTAATGCTAAATATGCCGAAAAACAGACAAAATTGTCAATAACCATTATAAGTTATGCGTCTCGAAACAAGCCGAAAGAAATTTCTAAAAAATTGGTCCCAATTTCAGAGTTAATTCATAACAATTTTCTCCTCCTCAGCGATAAATACGTAAGACATGAATGAAATAATTACTCATACTAATGGAAAAAGCAAGCACTTGTTTCGAAACGCATAAATTATAATGGGTATTGACAATTTTGTCTATTTTTCGGCATATTGGCATTAGAATTTCTTTTGCCCTTATTTTATAAGTTATGATTTAAATATATATCTTATATATATATATATATAATATATATATATATATAATATATATATATACCCTTTTCGAAAATATTTTATCCTACATTAAACATAAATTTAATAGTGTTCACTTCCGAACTATCTCACTCTGTGAGAGCCTCAGTTCAAATCGCACGTGCCTCGAATGGGCTAGACAATTTCTATTTTAGATGTATTTGGGGTATTAATTGTGCTCATGACTTAGTGTTTGCTTCTTCTATGGGTATGAGTAAGTATCTGATTTATTTCTTTGCCACATTTATCAATGACGAAGGGTGGGTTCTTATGAACTAAGGCTGAAATCGGTCCGATATGGTAATAATGGAATTTTTAGAAATTTCTGTCGACCTTTTTCGAGCAGCGTGCGTATTGTGAAAAATATATGGTTATGGACAATGAGTCTAATTTCAGCATATTTGGCATTAGAAACTTTTTCGTTTGCCCATATTTATAAGTTGTTTATAAATTTAACCTTTAAAGGTATTTTTTAATATGCTGGCCATCCTACATTAAACATATATATATATATATATACATAACGGCTTCTTTCACTTACTGTCTATCAATCTAGACCGTAGGCACTGGTCGGCCATGGGCTATAGTAGAAGACAGTTGCCCAAGGTACCATGCAATGGGACTGAACCCAGAGCCATGTTGTCAGGAAACAAACTTCTTACTACCCAGCCATGCCTACACACACATATATGTATATATATATATATATATATATATATATATATATATATAAACAAATACAAACCTATGTACACAAATGCATTCATAAACACACACATACACGCACACATATATGCACACACATACATACACACTCATAGGTATAAATTGGGCCTTCATGAAGGCAGTTTCAACATCACCTGTTCAATTGCAGTTCAAATCGGAGTTTTAGTAGCATGCCAAATTGAGCACCCAGAGATCATACATGTTAATTTGAGTCACCTGACGAAAACCTCTATATAATATACATACATACATATATATATATTATATATTTATAGATATATATATATATATATGGTGTGGTGTGTGTGTGTGGGTGTGTGTGTGTGTATACATACATATATACATACATACATATATATATATATATTAGATATATACATACATATATATATATATGTGGTGTGTATATTATATATATATTATATATATAATTATGTATGTATATATATATATATATATATATATATATATATATATACATATATATGCATATATATATATATACATATATATCTCCAAAATAATCAATGATGCTTGAACTCGTTTGCTCATATATGTCAAGTCGATCAGTGAAAGCCTTGGGCTACAGAACAACAGTAGCGAAAACAAGAACAACAACAACAACGACAGCAGCAGCAGCAGCAACAACAACAACAACAGCAACAACAACAACAACAGCAAAACAACAACAACAACTTCTACCACTGCAGTAACAACAACAAGAATACTCGCTAAATTTTCGTTCGGTTTTCTAACGTAATGTTTCGTCTTATTAAACGGATTGAAATGTTTGTAAAGAAATTGCAACTCTATTCCCTAAAGATATTGCAAGATTTAATATCTTATTAAAAATTCATAGATATCTAAGTTATTTTCCTAATCTAATTCACATTTAACGCGAAATTGGAATCAGAAATAAACAAGAGCTTTCATTTTACTAACCGGTCAAATTATTATTTTTATTTTTAGTTTTTCCCCGTTTCCTGAATTCGAATCAATATAAATTCTAATCTCTCCTTGGCAATTTCCTATGATGACATTTCCTCGAACTTATTTGGCCTCCATATAGGAGTGGTTTAAATTATTTACTTTTGCGTTTCAGTTTGTTTAGTTGGTGGATCTTTATTCAACTAATGTAACAGCAATGCATAATTTTTACCCATGATTCGTCGCGTTTTCGCTGCACGCAACACAACAAACAACCGATATTTTTGTAGAAACGGGTGATTGTCGTAGTGGTGGTAGCGAGGAGAGGGAAGGAGTGGACTGGAGCTTCAAGTGTGTGTATGTGTATTGATGGATCGGGCTTGGGTGTGTGGTTAGGAAATATGTTTAGTAACCATGCTTTAACGCTTTCGAATCCATATGCGGAGCATTTATCAGTATTTTATGTAGAATTCTGGCAAACAGAAACTGCGCGGAAACTCATCATGCAAGTATGCATGTATGTATACATGTATGTATGCATATATGCATGCATGTATGAATGTATGTGTGCATGCATATATCTATTATATAAAATCCGTTATGTCTGTCTGTGTGTGTGTCTGCTAGGATCTCGGGTATCCTCCATCCGATTGCGCTCAAATTTGATGTGTAGATATCGACGGTATCAGGGCGTGTATAAGTCTTGAAAATATTCAAAAAATCGATTCCAGGTGAGAATGCTGGTGTCTCAAATTTAGGTTAAATCAGTGTTTCTCAAAGGGGAGGCCTATGGGACTGTCGGACATGCTGTTTTGAAGAGAATTTGGTTTAAATGTTTGACAACTCAGCACCGTCCATTGGACGGGGGGGGGGGCGTTTTGCTCGTATATATATATCTATATCTATATCTATATATATATATATGTATATTTAGAAAGATAGTAAGTGGGTTGCTTCCCAATAATACGGTTCCGGGTTCAACCCCAATGCGTGAGACTTTGTGAGCAAATGTCTACTACTATTGCTTCGGCTGATTTGAGCCTTATGAGTGGACTGAAACTGAAAGGAGTCGTACATATTCTATACACAACACCAATATATATTATATATAAT
>NC_043012.1:59015633-59018133 GCF_006345805.1 Octopus sinensis | reverse complement strand
ACGATGGTAAGAAAATATTTGACGGACGTTTGTCTGCTATTTCTATTCCGTTACTTTATCTCATATCCGATCCCGAATCTGCTGCAGTTTCGTTTCTGTTAGAAAGTCAAAATGCTTTTCGATATATCGTTTCTAAGTAAGCATTTATTAAAGAAGATTTTGAGGCAATAATAAAGGGACTCTTATTTCGAGTCAAACGAGGTGACTTCTTGTTGGCTTTTCTCTTCTAGTATATAGATATTTTACATGAAGTACCACTTCACAAACTCTTCTCTATATACTGAAGCTTCCTACGCCCAGCCATAAAATATTTAACTGGTTTTATTTCAGCGACGCCTGAAGGATGCAAAATAAAAATTGATTCACCTGTCTAAAGGGTGTAATCAATAACCATTGACTGCAGACATGATAGCTGATTATATTGAAACAACACGACTCAGTGTGGGATTCGAGGCGCTAGTTCAAGTGAACTATCAGACAGCAACCGAACCTTCATCGATGCACTCGTTATGATCTGAATAATATGGATTAATTTGAGGGAATTAAATGGAATGCAGTGTAAGCTAAATATGAAAAATAAATGGCAGGGTGGTCATTACTGGAGTATTTGGAAGGAGATAATGTAACCCTATGAAATCTGTATCTGAAAAATAAATGACAGGATGGCTATTACGTAGATAACTTTAATCATACGTCTTTTCAATCAGCGCTCATTTGGGAGCAAACATCACAGGAAGTAGCAATAACACTACATCATGACAATGATACCTATCAATATTATAATTTTGGATAAGGCAGCGAACTGGCGGAACTGATACTGTACCCCTAAAAAAGGCTTGACGGTACTTTTTCCAGTTCCATGCGTTCTGAGTTCATTTTCACCGAGATTGAATGTGTCTCTTATCTTCCTGGGTCGGTAAAATAATTACCGGTTGGACACTTGGAGGTCGATGTAATTGACTAACCCCCTCCCACAAAATTGCTGGCCTTGTGCCAAAATTTGAAACGGTTGTAATTTCGAATGATGCGGCGATCTGGCAGAATCGCTACCGCACCGGTTAAAAGATTTGGAAGCATTTCTTTCGGCTCTTTACGTTCTGTGTCCAAATTCTGCCGAGATCATACTTGCCTCTTATTCTTTCGGATACGATAAAATAAGTACCAGTTGCGCACTGGGGTCAATATCAGCGACTAGACTCATCCTCCAAAACTTCAGGTTGTATGCCTATAGAAAAATATAATCTCAGATAACGACTCACTACGTTCAAATCCAGTTGAAGTTCACTTTTCCTTTCGTTCTTTCGGGTTCAATAAATAATGTTTGAAACGGGTACTCGCTTCAGTAGAATCAAATAGTCCTCTTCTCTTTGGGGTTTAGTTGATTCTTTTAGTTGTTATTTATTTATTGCCCACAAGGGGCTAAACATAGAAGGGACAAACAAGAACAGACAAAGGGATTAAGTCGATTACATCGATCCCAGTGGTAACTGGTACTTAATTTATCGACCCCGAAAGAATGAAAGGCAAAGTTGACCTCGGTGGAATTTGAACTCAGAACGTAAAGACAGTCGAAATACCTGTTTCTTTATTATCCACAAGGGGCTAAACATAGAGGAGACAAACAAGGAGAGACAGGGGGATTAAGTCGATTACATCGTAAGGGTAGACGAAATACCTCTAAGCATTTCGCCCTGCGTGCTAACGGTTCTTCCAGCTCGCCGACATAATTCTTTTAGTTGTTGTTCTTGTGTCTAGGTCAGAATTTAATATATTTTTGGACTGTGGCGGCGAGCTGGCAGAATTACTTGCACGCCGGTAAAAAGATTTATCGGCATTTCATCCGTCTTCACTTTATGAGTTCATAAAGACTTTACCTTTTAACCTTTAGGGGTTGATAAAATAAGTACTAGTTGAGCACTGAGGTCGATGAAGTTGATTTAACATCTACACCCAAATGGCTGACTTTGCGCCAAAATGTGGAACCAATATTATACTTTCGGACTATGGAGGCGAGTTAGCAGAATCGTTTGCACGCCGGGAAAAATGTATAGCAGCATTTCGTCCATCTTCGGGTTCTGAGTTCAAATTTCGCCGTAGTCGTCTTTGCTTTTCAACCATTCGGAGTCGATTTAAATAAGTACCAGTTGAACACTGGGGTAAAAGTTATCGAATTACTCGTCTCCTGAATCTGCTGGTCTGGTGCCAACATTTGAAACCAATCTTGTACTTTCGGAATATTAACTTCAAACATGGAAATAACACGTTATTATTTTACTCTTTTACTTGTTTCAGTCATTTGACTGCGACCGTACTGGAACACCACCTTTAGTCGAGTAAATCGACGCCAGGACTTATTCTTTGTAAGCTTAGTACTTATTCTATCGACTCTTTTGCCGAACCGCTACGTTACGGGGACGTAAACACATCAGCATCGGTTATCAAACGATGTTGGGGTGACAAACACAGACACACAAACTTATACACACAGATACATATATAC
>NC_043012.1:58993133-59010633 GCF_006345805.1 Octopus sinensis | reverse complement strand
GTCGACGTGGATTTCCACCTCGGCATCCGAAACTCGGAGATTTATGGTTATCGAATAATTGTCACCTATTACATTTACAGACACACACACACACACACACATACACACATATATATATATATATATATATGTATGTATGTGTATATATATATATATATATTATATATATATATATATAAGTTCACAATGAGGAGCTTGTTATTTCAGAATATTCTTCTAAGCATTTGCTTCAATGAAACCTTAAGGAATGACACTCCTTCTGACTTACCCCGCATCGGGGCGTTACATCCGGTATTTTTATGTTCTCGTACATACATACAAGCATACGTACGTACGTACATACATATATACATACATACACACATACATACATACATATATACATACGTACAGATGTAGATGCATATATACATAAGTACGTAGATACTTACATACGAACACACATACATACACACATGTGTATGTGTTCATATATATATATATATATATAAATACATACATAAGTACATATATACATACAAAAACAAATACATAATTCATACACACATACATAGTTACAAAGATACATATTTACATACATACACACACGTATGTGCATACATATACATATACATACATACATGCATACATACATGATGACTATTCACTTGTACCCGAAGAAGACCATCATAAAGAACCATTGTGCACTCAGACAAAATTATACTTTACAGTTGTGACTTCGCTGGTGACTAATGAGCCCAGCTCCAGAAACACATAGTCGTCCGCAGATTTTACTGACCAAGCTTCACCCATTCACTTCGCTGACTGAGCCTTTTCGAGCACCTTGTTTATATACGTAGGTGTTTACATTCATAAATGAAAACGCTGTCAACGAATTTTGCTGGCAAGGCATTGGTCATCTAGAGGCTACAGTAAAAGAAACTGCCTTGACGTGCTACCAAAAGAGATCAGATCCGGAATTAGACGACCACGAAACAAACATCCCAACCAAGAATTAATATTTAAAAATAGAACAAAATTTACCAGCGTTCATTTAATAGCATCTCCAATTTTATACAAAGATACATGCGTAGATGCATAGATACATACATAAATACATAGATACATACATACATACTCCTACGCTGAACTATTGAGAAAACTAAGGTTACTCTATCCAGATTATAAGTTCAGGTTTGTATCTGTAATTCTTGGGAGAATGGGATACATAGCACACTGCCTAAATACCAATCTCGAGAATTTACGCATCTCAAAACCAGAAAGGAAAACGCTGGAGATCCAAGCCATCACTGGAACTATGTAAATCTGTAAAACTTTCTAGCGGTGTATCATTCCAGTATATATGAGTATGTCTAGACATGCAAGTATTTGCATGGAAATATATACATGAAACTAAACATACAAATCTGCACATACACTGAGGCCAACTATAACACATACATACATGTACATGCAAAAATACTGTTGATGTTTTAAAAATTTCAATGAAGGTGCTTTGGATCTAGGTTAGAAACCTGCTCTTTCTCTATTGGCAAGAAATCTTGAAATAAAACTGAATAATTGCATACATATATATATATGTATGTGTGTGTGACTGTGTGTGCGCGAGTGTGTGTGAGAGAGTGTATATATGTGTGTGTGTGAGTGACTGAGTGTGTCTGAGTGTGTGTGTGAGTGGGAGAGCATGTGTGTATGTGTGTGTGCATGTGTGTGTTCGTGTGGTTGTGCGTCTGTGTGTGAATAATGGTGAAATGTGTTTCGAAGTACGTATAAAGCTATAAATAATAGCATCTGACTATTCGATTGAAGAAACATTTTGGATAGAAAATTCGAAGACTACACGTGGGAGAAGAGCATACATCTCCTGACATGTCTATAGATGTGAGTTCGTGTCCCACGGGATACCATCGAATTTTTGTGCCCGAAAGTGATTTTCAACCCTAAAATTTACATGCTATTATTTATAGCTTTATATGTACTTCGAGATCCAGATCCCCTACCAAAAATTATTCCACGTCTTCCCTGTAAGCTTGTAAATTCTTACGACATCAACTATGTATATATATGTGCCCAAAGATGGCCGTAGTCTAATGACTGAAACAAGTAAAAGATAAAAGATATGTCTGTGTTTGTTTGTGTGTATTTGTGTTTGTGTGTGTGTGTGTGTGTGTGTTGTTCTTTACCGCTTTGTGACTATGCTTGCGTGATTTACATTACCACCGATAAAACAGACTGCGTTCATACTAGTGCATATCAGCATAAAATATGTTTCCGCCATCAAAATATGTTCCATAATTACTCGTATAGTTGCTACTAATCAATATAATTATCTGCAGTTCTGTGCTGCGGCATGGAACAGCACGAAAACACAAAATAGTAATAATAATAATAATGATAATAATAATAATAATAATAATAATAATAATAATAATAATAATAATAATCATAATAATAATAATAATAATAATAGTAATAATAATAATAATAATAATAATATTAATAATAATAATGGTAATAATAATAGTATAGTCGTAGTGGTGGTGGTGGTGGTGTTGGTGATGATGTTGGTGGTAGTAGTAGTAGTAGGACTACTACTACTACTACTACTACTACTACTACTACTACTGTCACCAGCAGCAGCAGTTGTAGTAGAAGTAATGATTTCTTAATTAAAACATGACAATCATGATAACAATGATGATGACGGTGACGACGACGACGACAAAGATGACAATGATGATGATGAGGATGATGATGATGATAGCAAAAGGAACACTAACAACAACATAACCGACAACAACAATAACAAAAACGAAAACAAGCGCAACAATAATAATGCTAACAACAGCAATAATAATAAGATCATCATCATCATCATCATCATCATCATCATCATCAATAATAATAGTAATAATAATAATAATATTAAAATAATACAATGTAAAATTTTTGAAAAATATATTAGCCGGATCCATTGTTTTTCATCAACAGTTCTGTCGGGAGGGCCTCAATTACATCTGATGGATATCAATGAGAACGTGTAAAAACGTGGCTGTTTTTGTTTGTTTATTAATCAATTTACATCTAATTAGTCGTATGTCTCTGATATAATAGACATTAGACGCTCCAGATTTTAGACAAAACAGTGATTAATAAAAATATAATAATTTAGACGAACAAACAAGCAAACAACAAAAAGATACAAAAATATTGAATATTCTAGAGTGAATAATGAAATTCAATTTATATCTATGAATATCGGCCCTTGGATAATGATTGCAAAAAAAAAAAAAAATTACAGCCAATTAGTTTTTAGAAATAAAAGAGTTGTTTGTTTGACCATGAAAGGAAAACAACGGTTTGGTGGAGACTTCAGAAAAAGGAATATTATTATACCAATAATGTAGGATTAGATTTTAAGAATAAAATAATATTGATAATAATAATAATACTAATAATAATAATTTTTAAAAATCATAATAATTATTATCATTATTATTATTATTATTATTATTATTATTATTATTATTATTATTATTATTATTATTATTATTATTATTATTATTATTGTTGTTGTTATTATTATTATGATAATAATAATAATAATGATAATTATTATTATGATAATAATAATAATATAATAATAATAATAATAATAATAATAATAATAATGATAATAATGATAATAATGATAATAATAATAATAATAATAATAATAATAATAATAATAATAATAATAATAATAATACAATAATAAAAACAAGAAATATACCGTTCAGAGGGGTCTCTATTGTGAAGTAATGTGCGGATTATTCAATTTTCAGTTAAAATAACGATAATCTTAATTCTAATTGGGCCAGATTGAATTATACATCAATGTGGTTTTTTTTATAAATAATGGATAGTTGTTGATATTTATAGGAATAATAATGTTTTGCTTGTATTTTAGACCGTAGAAGCATTAAATTTAGTATTAATCGTCCATAGTTAAAGGATATTATAGTGAATAGAATCAGGAAATGGTTGGGGAGTTTTATTCCGGGTGCATAAAGAGAAAATTGAAATTAAATGTTGGTCTGCATTGTTCGCGATTGAATAGTGGAAAATCGAAACATATTTTAATTCTATGTCTAAGAATCTAAAATTGTTATTACAGCACATAATATGTTCAGGATTGGGCTAACGAAGCACTCGTTATGTTTAGTGAGCTGTCGCTGCTTGTAGTAACGAATTATGTCTGCTTTCTGCGTTTATATGTTTATATTTCCGTTCTCTCCTGTATTTTTTGTTGATCAGTCCGTGGACGGTTACATTGGTATATCAGATGCGCTGTGAGGACAACTCAAGCATTTTTTTTATTTTTGACTACGTGTAGAGGGACGCTGTGGTTGATTTTTACGTTTTCTCTCTCTATCTTTTCCTCTGTGTGACACACTCATGTCTTCACAATTTCACCTTTATTTTAATTACGATTTTTGTATTTCATGATTCCTTCATGATAAGCAAAACGTAACGCTTTGGTAGAGACCCAATGTAAAATCGCACCGTTGAAGCAAGTCTGACGAATGCTTCTCAAATGTTTAAAACCACAAATATTACTTAATTTTTTTTCCATGAAACTTTTGCATGAATTGCCGTTAAAACAGAGTTGGTACAGAAGCAATTGTAAATGGTCATTAAAGATGTGACAGGCACGTTATTATATGTCTGTCTGTCTATCTATCTATCTATCTATCTATCTATCTATCTATCTATCTATCTATCTATCTATCTATCTATCTATCTATATGCATACATATGTATATACATGAAGACGGGGAAATATTCAGAAACCCAGATTTGTGTGTATCACGTAAGGCTAGAGATGGAGGCGAAGATCTCCCTTCACAAATACTAATGGGACACAAACAATGTGTCGTTAGCCAGCTGGAGGAGATGTTCTCCTGGGGATAAAACAACAGTAACTTCATCCTCTATATGACCGCCACATTTAGCTGGCAAATACATTTTATGATATATATATATGTGTGTGTGTGTGTGTGTGTGTGTGTGCGTGTATATATATATATATATATATATATATACAGAGAAAGAGAGAGAGACAGAGAGACTGAGATGAAAATAATGAAAGTATGAATAGAGAGAGAAAATCAGCCTGAGTACACGTGTAGTACATTTTTTATTGATTCCCAGAAAGTTAAATGATAGCAATTTTATTCTCAATATTATTTGAACTTAGTCGTGTGAAGAAAGCCAAGCTAGAACAAACATCACACGATATTTTATCCGACTCTGTTGCGTTTCCGCCAAATCCTCACTTTCTTCCACGAAACACACGTATCTAATGGATTAGTTATTAAGCAATGTTGAATTGGTATAAGCACTGCACTTATGAAACTCTTCATTCCAGGGTCAATTCGTCATAGATGATTTATAACCTCATGTTTTAATAGGAATAATGTATTTCGCAGTAGCATTCAGGGAGAATACCATTAACTGGAACCATATGTTTACAGTTTATGTAAAACTATTCGTAGCTTTAGAAGTGGTACTATTATTGGTTTTTATGGTTAAGTATCAATTTGTAAAAGCATAATAGATCACTTGCCCTTCCTAGATAAAATATTTACTGTTATTCAAAACCGAGAATAGTTGAAAGTTGGATAACGAAGAGAATGTTTTGAAGTCTTAAAACCAACGCAGTAATATAATTAATTAATTAGTAATGAATTTCTAAAATGAATGATTTATTAAATTTCTCTCAGCAAATATAGATTTTCTGATCTTGTAATTCTCTTCTGGTGTTAAACGCATTGCTCATCCCTGAAACTGTGCGTTCTTGTGTATATGAATGTTTAGGCCAATGTAGTAACGAGTACTGTTGTTCCACAACAAATAACCCAAATGCGGCAAACGTTTGATCTAAGAATTTCATTCGCCGAGAACATCATGTCCCTTTATTTTTGATTTAAGCTTGGCTACTATTTCTCACAGATCTCGCTGTCATTTACAGCTTGAAAATAAGCATATGATCACGTAGATGTGAAACTGCAGACATTTTCATATCTACCTTAATCATATTTCGCTGGGCTCTTTGATAAGAGTTTTTTTTTTCTTTTTTACGGTTGTCAAAATATAGAGAATAAAGTGTGATATTGGTGTGAATGGGGGCCATCGTTGATTACAAATAAGAAAAGTAAATGAAAAACAAAAGCAAATGAGGTTTTTAGAAATATGATTATCCCTTATTGTCAGGTCTGCTGCAAGTTGAATATTTCGTTCGTTAGACCATTTAAATATTATCCTTGCAAAGTTGTATATAATAGGATTTGCACAGCATGGAGATTATGCTTGATGTGGGATTACAGTGTCTCATAGCCTGTAATAAGAAATAACGATAGTAAACAATGCCTAGGTGGAGAAAGTTCAACTCCTTGACACTCTAATTGCTAAAAATATTGTTTGTTCGTTCTCGAGATATGCCTGGCTCTTAAAGGCTGGTTTCCCGGTTTCCTCAGTATATATGTTCCCCAACTGGACGGGACGCCGATCCGTTGCAGGTGAGCTGCAAGATGCAGGAGGAAAGAGTGAAAGAAAGTTGTGGCGAAAAAGGCAGCAGAAGTTCGCCATTACCTTCTGCCAGAGCCGCGTGGAGCTTAGGTGTTTTCGCTCATAAACACACACATTGCCCGGTCTGAGATTCGAACCGCGATCCCTCGACCGCGAGTCCGCTGCTCTAACCACTAGGCCATGCGCCTCCGCACTAAAAAATTATGTGACGCTAATTGAGCAACATAATTAGTTATAACTAATATGAACGGAATGAGTGTCAAAGAAGACGATATGACTTGATATGGAAGGTATGAGGTTACTGATATTTATCTCAAGGGACGTCCCCACCCCCGTAAAAAAACAATGGATAAACATGTAATCAAAGGCTTTCCATCCGTAACCACTCCGTCGTTATTTAGACGCTGAATTGCCAGAGCCTTTGAAGTATTTCTTGAAATGAGTTCAAATCCTGCTGAAGTCCTTTTTGTCTTTCATCCTAACAGAATTTATGAAAAAGTGCCATTCTAATTCACTGGTTTGGTGCAATCGTTAGAGATTGAGATGTTTTGTTTTATTTGTCGAGGTCACTTGCATTCAGAACTCGACTCTCCCTGTAGCCTAATCTGGCAGTAAAACATAATTTGTCTCCCAGTCTATCGCCACCACCTGGTCTTAGGATGCTCTTAGTAGAGTCCATTCCATTGCATGCTTTCAGTCCATGTCTCAGGTTTGAGGATATCTGTTTCGTCTCCTGCCTATCTCGAGCACCTATAAAAATCCCTTCTTGAGACATTGCCCTTCTTCTAGTCAGAGCGGTTAAAATTACTTCAATACCGAATGTGTATTTCTCTGTTTCAAATCATCATGAGTAAGTACTGATTTGCTTCTTATTACAAACAGATCACGCAACCATATAATATATAAGGTAAAAGTAGAAGCAAGACTGACCTACATGGGAAAACTATTGGAATTTGTCGCGGCATAATTTAGTTAAGTATTAATGGTTACTACAAGTTCGAACTGTAGTTTATAACGTGATCCTGGATGGATCACAATATTAATTGAGTCAGACATATAGAAAAAAAGATTCACTGCTGGATTTTTCCTAAACAAATGAGTGTGGGAGGATTGTTATAATGAAACTAATTGTAGACAGAATAATTGTAGACAGAATGTGATTGTGAAGTCTAGGTATAAACAGAAGGAAAATAAAAGTATCAAAATCGGCGAGAAAAGCGAAAACTCGGTCTTTTAATAAAGATATCTCTTAATATATTTTCTCTGTATCGAGTTGCAGAAAATCCCTTACCAGTCTCTCTGTTACAAACTACTCTATTATCCATGAATTGTGATATAAAGTAGAAGAAAGAAGAAAGAAGATATTGTTTTAAAAATACAGCGGAAAATTTTTATTTATATTTTCTTGGTCTTTTATAATTAGAGAATACACTTTAGAGATTAAATTATAGACATTTAAGTTATGAATATAGGAACCCGAACATATAAAGGGATATGGTTCTTCTCTCTTAGTTATCCGATTAGAGAAATATTGTGTCTGTACTCGAGATGGTACTTGAATCACATTTATGTATCGAGCGAGGAGATGCGGTCATGAGCAGTTAGCCTTAGGTTTGTCGCTTTGTTGAGTTATCCTTGATAGATGTGAATGTTTCTGTGATACTTATAAAAACAGGGAAGAGACCTCAACTATAGAAGTTGTTACAAATTTCTACAGCCTTTCATGACCTGACAAGCGAAGTTGTTTAAAACCAACCACTTCTATTAATCTTCTTCAAGTTGGGAGATGGTTACAAGTCACGAAACTAAAGAAGCGCGTAGAAGATTATGCTGTAACTGATGAGGAAGCCTTCCGGAAAATTACTCTACATTTGAGTCCCTAATTAACTGTCCTATATCTCGATGAAGCAGTAAGATTCTAGCGAGTCAGAGTAGATTATTTACGGTTCATCAGGAGTTATGAGAAAGCTTCTCTTTCTGCAATTCTGCCCCGAGCGCTAGCCACAGATGGTATGTGAGATGTTGTTCGTTTTAAAAAGAATAAATAATTAGTATGAAAGTGCAGTCAGTAAATCAATAAATTTGATGAGGAGATTTCCAGTTAATTTCAGCTGAGCACATTACTTGCCGGCAGGTCATTAGCAATCAGTAACTGCCGGCTACAGTACCTTTAAATTCAAATATGACAAATTAGACTGCTAAGTTGTCAGCTGCTTCTTAAGAACAAACCAAATTCTAATCTTTTGTTTGCTTTTATTCCAAGTTGAAAATAAGTGATTATTCTATTATTCTTCCATCGTTTTTATTATTTATTTCAGTTCTGTAATAAATTACGAGATATTATTTTGTCAGTCCAATGAAGATAGTTAGTGAGCTCAGATAACGCTATTGATAAAGTACTGGCTTCCCACCCAGGAGAGGACGCCGACATTTCGCATCTGATCAATTTTAATATTTTCTTCACTAATAAATAACTGGAAAGAATTTTATTATATTCTTTTTTTTTTCGCTTTTGTTGTTATTTTACTAATAAATCACTTGGAGTAATTTTCTCAATCATGTAAAGAAAATTGATGTGCGCAGATGGCTTCGACTATTGAGTACTACTGGTCGCCCATCCAGAAAAGAGATATCGGTAACAGCACATTATTGGTTCTTGTAGTTATTATTTACTTCAATAATTAGTTAAAGCTTATTTTATCAAACCAGTAAACAACGCTGGCATACGTTTATGTCGCCGAATACTCGATACAGGGTCCACAACCAGCAAAGGAAACCATCTACTCGTATCCATTATATTCTTCTTCTTCTTCTTCTTCTTCTTCTTCTTCATCATCATCATCATCCTCATCATCATTATCTTCTTCTTCATCCTCCTCCTCCTCCTCCTCCTCATCATCATCTGCTTCTTCCTCCTCCTCCTCCTCCTCCTCCTCCTCCTACTACTACTACTACTACTACTACTACTACTATTATTATTATTATTATTATTATTATTATTATTATTATTATTATTATTTACTGAATATTTTCTGGGTGTTATTTTCTCACTCCGGTAAGAGGTAAGCGTAAATAGTTCCGACGGCAGAGTACTGGAGTCCGCAGGATACAGAGTCAGGAATTCCTATCTTAGGAACAGTTCTGCGTTGTGTTTGTGAACAAGACACAGAGCTGCGAAGTAGATTCCATTTCCCTCTAACCAGTGGTAAGTGTGTTTAATTTGACAAATATTTTGCTGGCCAGTGATACTGAGTTCAATAAGCCATGTACGTATGGCGTGGAGAGAGAGAGAGCGAGAGAGAGAGAGAGACAGAGAGAGAGAGAGAGAGAGAGATGGAGGAGGGAGAGATGGGATTTAATAATTTGTTACCTTTGCACCTTCTCTGAGTTACGCTTCTTTTCAGTAGCAATTCTACAACTCCAAAAATTTCAAAGGATTTAGACACACACACACACTCACACATACACACGTTATCTCTATCCCTCTCCATACACACACACACACACACACACACACACACTGGAACACACATACACACTGGAACACACATACACACTGAAAAGGTAATTTAACTTTGGAAATATTTGAACTCTGAAACAAGCTCCATCGTCGGTGTACAGTATGACCAAAATAGGTTCTAGTCCAGTAGACCCATGTCACATGATTCAGAGATCAAACGAATCATTCGATCAGCATTATTTCTAACAACTGCAATTCCCTCTTAAATTGTGCGTCATGGTGCCCCTTAAATTTAACGTATAAAACACGTGTTCACCGTTTTAAAAATGGCTGCCAATGCGTCGAGGGAGATGTTTGTCTGCTTAAACTGAACAGCTCGACTGAGCACGTTTGTATCTCCCTTGTTTATTACAAAGGTAATCGACTTTAAAAATCAAAGAAAAGGAAGAAAAAAAAAAGATCAAAAAGAAAATTGAGGCGTGCTATAAAATATTCGTAGAAATAAAGGGAGCAAATAAGGGAATAACTTACGTGAAAGATCAAATGTCGGGAGTGCTAGTAAAAGAGCCACCAAAATGATGGTGATGATAGTAATGATAATAGTAGTAGTAGTAGTAGTAACAGGAGGAGGAGGTGGAGAAGTTCTCGATGCTGTTGTAGTAATAGTAGTAGTACAAATAATAACGGCAGCAGCAGTAGCAACAACAGTAACAACAAAATCAACAATAACGGTAACAGTTACAGTAATAATAATAATAATAATAACAATAATAATAATAATAATAATAATAATAAAGAACAACAACAACAATTGTACGGGTTCACCTAATGGTATATTTTGCTTACACGAACGAAATTATTTGTTAAAACCATTATGGCGGTTAAATAAAATGCCGAAATCCTAAAAGCAACAGAAGCAAAAATACTCCAACTTTTAATCCTGATGTAAATGTCAGCCCTGTTGAATAAAGAAGCTGGCATTTCGAGCTGTTCTAATGAATATATGCTGATTGTTAAAAGGAGCATTACGAGAGAGGTCATAAGATCGTTAATTTTGCTTTCTCTATTATTATTTCGTTGATATTTCATGTCATAACAAGAAAATAAAATAAACGTAGATGTTTAAGAATAAATAGACGTAAGCTAAACAATGAATAAAAACGAATTTAAAACTGCTTAATAACATATGTGTACAAACAGGAAATCTCATCCACAATCATGCCCGGTTTTGCTGCCGGCAATGCTGGTTACATTGAAAAGGATTACTTCGTCAACTGCATTTTTGCTGAGGAGTATTAAAGGTTATTTAAGCGACCCTACTGCTTCTATAAAACGAAAAATGTTAAAAGTTAATCCTGTCACGAACCGCATGGATCCACAGGATCACTGCTATATATGTTTATATATATTTTTTTATATTTATGAAAAACATAATTCCATGGACTTTCCATGGAGTTAATCAGTCATGGTCATGGGGTTAAGGAGTATATTTTGTGAGCACTTCATAACATTTTGTTCGTGGTTCGATCCTACTCCACATTACTTGGAAATGGTTTCTTATGAGAAAATATTCGGGATAAATATGGCGTTGCCAAAGAAATTTCGTAAACGAACCCCCACCCCTCGGAGGTGTCATATTTTATAAAGCACAGGATAACTAGTTTTTGATACGTATTACTAAAGGGGTGAACTGGCAGAATCGTTGCCACGCCGGGCAAAATGCTTAGCGGCAGATTCCACCGAGGTCGTCTTTGCCTTTCATTCTTTCAGGGTCGATAAAAGTAAGTACGAGTTCAATATTAGGGTCCGTGTAATCGACATAGGCCCATCCGAAATAAATGTTGTTTAGTAATTTAATTACTGCATGCATTTTGTGTAATTACTTGGTCTGTCTATGGAGTTTCATTTTGCCGATGAATTCATTCAAAAGTAAAAAACAACTTTCCTTCTGGTTCCTGTTAGAAAAATCATCACCAAAGGAAACCATGGAATACCAAGAATCTCCGAGTAGCAAAGTAAAGGCTTGTTGCCGAGTACATTATATCTTAGTCTCTTTCACTCACTCACTCACTCACTCACTTATTCACTCACTCAATCAATCACTCACTCACTCGCTCACTAACTCACTCACTCACTCACTCACTAACTCACTCACTCACTCACACGCTCGATCGCTCACTCATGCATTCGCTCGCTCGCTCGCTCGCTCGCTCGCTCGCTCGCTCGCTCACTCACTAGTTCGCTCGCATACTCACTCACTCACTCACGCACTCGCTCGCTCACTCACACTCTCTTTCTCTGACGCATGGCCAAATATCGAGGTTGCACTTTGGTCGATTCGGGAGTACATAGACACCTTAAATATCTAGGGAAAGCAGACTAAATATTCACGAAAATCTGAAGATCCTGAAGCAATTAAACTGCGGCCATGCTGGAGTAGCACCTTTAGTCGAATAAATCGACCCTAGTACTCATTTTTAAAACCTGGTACATATTCCATCGATGTCTTTTGCTGAACTGCTCCACGCGGCGAAGTAAACATACCAATACTAGTTGTCAAGTGGTAGTAGAGGGGGACAAACACGGAAAGACAGACGCACATTCATGTATATACATACATATATATATATTAATATATATATATATATATATATATATATATATATATATATATATATATATATGTATATATATATATATATATATATGTATATATAAATATATATATTTGTGTGTGTGGTGTGCATAAATATATGTATACATAGGTATGTACGTATGTTTGTATATATATATATATATATATTCTGGGACCCCCTTCGGTCACGACACTGACCATGGGATTGCACCTAGAAAGTCACCTTCCCAGGCCCAAGTCCGGGCAAAGTTGTTTATGGAAGACCAGCAGTCGCCCATGCATACCGGCTCCCCTCTCCACACCACCACTCTTATCCAAGGGAAAGACAAGGGCCGATACAGCTTGGCACCTGTGACGTCGCAACTCTTTTCTACAGCTGAGTGAATTGGAGCAACGTGAAATAAAGTGTCTTGCTCAAGAACACAACACGCAGCCCGGTCCGGAATTCGAGCTCACAACTTCACGATCCTAAGCTCGACGCTCTAACCACTGAGCCATGCGACTTCACCCACAAACATACACACACACACACACACACATATCATAGCCATCGAATTTTGGATCTTGAATAAACACACATACACTACGCACACACTCACACACACACATACAAACACACAGAGTTTCTCAACACAAAAAATACTTATATACAATTATTAATATGAAAATCTCTCAAATAGCATAAAAACATAAACTGGTGTCGTTGCATAACCGCATCTTTGAAGCTGAAACAATTTAAAGATTTAAAGATTCACACCCCATATATTTCTATGAATATATACCAAGTTAAACTGCATAAATTAAAGATATATATAGAGATGTTATAATTTCTAAATCTCTCTTAAGGAGAGATTAGTGTGCGGTGAATAAACTGCCGTCTAAATTACGCAAAAATGGAAATAACACTGACATCTCATTTTGACAGATATATTCACCAAAATTACATAAAATATCTTGAAATACTAACGAGTAAATTTATCCAATAAATTCGCCGTTATATGATATGTGTGTGTGTGTGTGTTTGTGGGTGAAGCCGCATGGCTCAGTGGTTAGAGCGTCGAGCTTAGGATCGTGAAGTTGTGAGCTCGAATCCCGGTCCGGGCTGCGTGTTGTGTTCTTGAGCAAGACACTTTATTTCACGGCCTCCATTAAAATTCGGAATCTCATGCAACTTTTCTAGATTGCCTCCTTGTTTAATTTGGTGAATGCTGCCATATTCCCTGCCTTCAGTTCATCTTTGGTATTACAAGGAGTTTTGTTTGTCTCCCACTCAACTGTGCCCCACACATAATAATCAAGGGGGTTGCAGTCTGTGGAGTTAGATGGCCAGATGTTAGGGGTGATGTGGTCGCAGAAATTGCCTGACAGCCATGACTAGGTTCTCCTGCACGTGTGGCATGATGCGGAGTCCTGTTGCTAGACATAGGATATTCCAGCAGCCAACCCCTTGTCTCAGGGCAGCACTACCTCCTCCAAGCACTTGATGTAGGCCTCTGTGTTGAATGTGAGGGCCTGTAGGAAAATGAATGGAGTCGTAACGTTGCCATCACTAGTGATCACTCCAGACACAATGATGTTGACTGCATGATTGATTTTTTCACTCTAGGAACATGTCCTCAGATTGCTCTGTCCTCATAGAGACACCCAATATTTCTGAAATGTTCGTATTGGAGCTTCCGGCGCGAACACCAAGCAATACGGCATGTCGTTTCCAAATTTCTGGTGGAGTGAATTGCGCCACGTTGCTGTTTTTCTCACAGAATTATGTTATAGTGCTGTTTTTCTCAGGTGCCCAACTGACCTTACTATGACGTGTAGTTGACAAAATCAAAAATAAATAATGCACATCCACTAAATTAAAAACATAAAATGGAAACAATTTACACATAGCATACTGTATATATTGGTATTCGGACAAGTAAATCTCTGTGTGTAACTGTGAGGGAAGAAACACACATACACACACATGTTTATATATGCTTACCCACTCACAGTTACACACGGAGATGTGCTTGTCTCAATATCTATCTATCTATCTATCTATCTATCTATCTATCTATCTATCTATCTATCTATCTATCTATCTATCTATCTATCTATCTATCTATCTATCTATCTATCTATCTATTTATCTATCTATCTATTTACCTATCTATCTATCTATCTATCTATCTATCTATCTATCTATCGATATATATATATATAATATATATATATATAATATATATATATATATATATATATATCTATCTATCTATCGATATATATATATATATATATATATATATATATATATATATGTGTGTGTGTGTGTGTGTATTTATATAATATATATATATATATAATATATATATATATATATTATATATATATATATATATATATCTATGTATTTACTCACAGTTACACACACAAATTTACTCGTATATACATATATATATATATATATATATATAATATATATATATATATATATATATATGTTTACTCACTGAGTTACACACGCAGATGTACTCATCAAAAAAATATATAACATATTACATACATAGGAAAGAGAAAAAGAGAGAGGAATAGAGAGATAGAGTGTGGGTGTGATAGGGGGTAAAGAAAATGTGGCATATGTTTTTGTATGCACAAATGTGTTTATTTGATATTGCCATGTCAACAAACAGTAATAGCCACAACGTACCTTTAATTGAAGCATTCACTTCCTTTCCTTGCATTGGTTTGCACGAAGAAAAAGAAACAACGCGACAATAAATGGAACACAAACTCATAACTTAAAAAAAAAACCAATAGCAACAATAACAGCAGCAGCACCAACAACGGCAAAAACCAACAAATTTCTAGTGCTTTTTTTTCTATATTTTCTACAGCAATTATAAGTAGGATCTTTACTGTTATTGTGCATGTTGTCGCAGGGCAACAACCGAATCATGCAAAAAAACTCTGTGATAATAATAATCGCTGAGTCAGTCGAGTTTTCTATATTAATGCTTATACTCACGATTATTTTTCATGGTCATTTTGATCAATAACAGAGAAGAATTCATTCTTAAAAATGTTTAATGTGTTTTTTTTTTCTTTAGCATTTCTGTTTGTTTTATTCGTGCAATCAAAGGAGATTTAGATGAACGTTGCAGTGTGCTGAGGATAATTTACGATTAAATACGACCATTTCCGTCAATCCAAAGTTATTACGTAATATAAGAGAGAACTAGGTGCAGACTTGTTTAACGTTGTGAAAATTAACAAATAACTACAGCGTTCAGCAGCACTATCACAAATTAAAGGCGAAAAAATTACAAGCCAAAACGAAAACAACGAAACATATATGACAAAATAATAAAGATGATTTTAAAAAATTAAAAGGAGGTATAAAAAAAAAAGAAAGAATTTCGGAAGATGAATAAGAAAATAAAAAAAGGAAAATAATAAAAGAGGAATCAAAAAAATAATAACAGGAAGAGTAACTTCGTAATTTAGTTGATTGCAGAAAATCGTTATTAATAGAAATTATCTAATTAAATTTCAAACTGAAAAATCTAATTAAATTTTGTATTTATTTTTAATAATTAAAGATAGTTCAGCTAGTGAAAACTTCAATTGTTAATGAGGGGAAATATTAGCAGTTATTTAAGGAAGCAGGAATGCTATAATCTGAGAGTCATTAATGTACGGCTGTTTTTTAACCTGTTTTTGTGGGGTTTTTTTTCTTTGTAGAATCTGGAAATGGATGAGAAAATTATGAAGAAGTGTTGCTGTTGCGTTATCTATATAATGATTAATGTTCTGAATATCCCACGAAGAAAACATGAGAAATATCTATCACACACATACACAAACACACACACACATACACACACACACATACACACACGCACACACCGACACACACACACACACACACACACACATATATATACATACAGATATACATATACAAGTGCATGTATAATTGCATATATATATATATAAATACTTGTATGTAGGCATACATGTAATACATACTCACACATAACCATACATATACATTCGTATATATATCTGCATACACAAGTATATATACATATTCGTATACATATATACATATATATATATACATATACACATATACATACATGCATATATATACATATATGTGTATGTATATATATTCTTATGCATATATACATACATACATGCATATACACACATACACACAGACGCACACATATATATATATATATATACATACAGATATACATATACAAGTGCATGTATAATTGCATATATATGTATATAAATACTTGTATGTAGGCATACATGTAATACATACTCACACATAACCATACATATACATTCGTATATATATCTGCATACACAATTATATATACATATTCGTATACATACATATATATATATATATATATATATATATATATATATATATATACATATACACGTATACATACATGCATATATGTACATATATGTGTATGTATATATATATTCTTATGCATATATACATACATACATGCATATACACACATACACACAGACGCACACACATATAAACACACACACTTAGAGAATGCTAAAATACATTGACAATTTACTTGATTAATGAACATACAACGCTGAAGAGGCGAATAATAAAATATTCTTTTTAGTAAAATTTATGTTAGATTTATCGAACAGTGGTTTCATGCAGACGAAAAGAAATCAGTATTTTTCAACTAGAAATAAAATCCAGAAATTGTCACGCCAAATATTTTCATCATAAAACTTATGATTCTAGACATTTAGCCTAAATCCTAAGAACAGTATACATATACAGATGAATATACATACGA
>NC_043012.1:58980633-58988133 GCF_006345805.1 Octopus sinensis | reverse complement strand
TTATGTATGCATGTGTGTGCGTGTGTGTGTTTATGGTTGTGCTGTTTATGTCCCATAGCGTAATGGTTAGACAATAATTCAGTAATATATGTACCAAATTTACAAATGTACTGAGATTAATTTTTCCATTCGATTAAACCCTTCAAAATATAGCCCCAGCGTGGCCGCAGCACTCAAAGACGTACATGAAAACACTCGGAGTTTGAGCATAAGATGGTCCGTCTACGTGGTGAGATCCTTTGCTAAAAATAGCAACTAAATCTCCCTAAACTCACACACTATCGTTTTAAATAGGAAAAGGCTTCTTGAATAATGTAGTACTAGACAAACGTTGAGAGAAAATGAAGCAAGATGGCGACGGCTGAAACGTCTCCAATTCTACAACTAGAATGCAGCATCGAAGCTGATCTGGGGCTAAGCAGCACCACCTTCAACACCAGCACCAGCTTCACCACCACTACCACCACCACCAGAACCACCGCCACCACCAGGAACAACAACAACAATGACAAATACAACAGTAACACGAAAAACAAAAACTAGAGTGACAACGCAGGGATGATATCAGTTTGTTTAGATTATGCATAATAATCGTAGGGGAGAAAAATTTTGCTTTGAGAAGGCATTAGCGATGTTAAAGAAGTGAAATTGCCTTAACCGAAAATGGAAATGCGGCAGCAATCTCGGTTAGCTGAGAGCTTTCTTCTTGTTCGCTGACGCTAGCCAATTCTTGAACAGTATTATCAACGTGGAATGCGGAAGGAATGGATGTGTGGAAATAGCTTCCTAGCACTTGAAGACATTGGACGATGATGGAGAACCAGTATAGTAAAAAGAAATAGAAAGAGAGAAAAAAAACTGAATAACAACTTGGCAAGAGTCTAAAATAAACAATTCAAGATGGAGGGAAAGAAATATACGGATTCGAAAGATATAACAAAATACAAATGTAAATAAGTAAATATATATGTACGTGAAACTATCTAAATAAATAAACAAGTAAAAAAAAAAAATATATAAACGCATCTTGGGATAATACATGGGAACTTATCCAGCAGTGGAAATTACAGAAAATTATAGTGGAAAAATAATTCACCGGAACATAAGAATAAGCTGAAAATAGAAACAGTGAAATATTTGAGTTTACGAAGCAAGGTCAAAAGTAATGCGAGAATGCAAAGACACACGAGATAATTCATTCTGTAAAACACCATGTACAAGGGACATATTTCAACTAAGAATGGTGTAGGAGAGGCGTGTGAAATATATATATATATATTATTGTTTTTACGTATATTGTTATAATGCAAAGAGATTTTTAAACGATTCGATACGATCAGCTGTAATCGACATCAAAATATTACCGGTATTTGTCTTATAAATCCCCTCAAGGGACATCACAGACAGAATGCTTTACTTGACAGTTTTACTCGATCGGGATTAGGATTGAAATGTAACTCAAACTGTGTATGGATGTTGAGAGGATCGATATCTGTTAAGTAAAATATATATTCGGTTCTTATCCGAGCCATTTCACATGTTTGTCACAAATAAAATAACAGGTATTAGTGTTACAAATTTCCAGAATACTGCAAGCTGCTAAGCAGGAAACAGTGGGAGTAAAACACATATTTAAATAGATACAGATTCACAGTGCAAGATCAGTGATTTTGGAACCGAGCGGTATGCAAGTCAGAGAAATAAGATCATCCGAAGGTCTAGGGTTCAATCCACACTAAAGGCCGCCTTGTGAAATAAGCAGGACGACACCTAGGAGTCATGACCTGGCAGCCTTAAAGAACCAAGAACTGAGGTGTGGAATCACATGCTGACGGGAATTTTTTACTCTAAAGATTTCTCCCGCTATCCCCTCGACCTGTAGCGAGTTTACACTTATTAAATGTTAAGTACTTAATTAATCGTAGTCAACCTCCAGTGTATAAATTTGTATCAGAAATTAAAACACAGCGAGAAAATACGGCGCAAGACTTACGTTACTTGGAATGAAACCCTGCTTCAATTGTTTTTAGAGTTAAAGCACATATTGGCTCAGATTGAACCACGAAGAAAGACATTCCAACCATAAATTCTTCATCATGTTTTCTTCAGGTTCGGTGTTGTTCAGCCTACATTACCCATTGCATCTGTATCCTCTTTTAAAAGAGAATGTGTGGTGTAGTTGGAGGGCGATTTGGCTGTTATTTTTACCGGGTTAAATCAACAAGTAGAAGCAACTCTATTGCTTATTGAGAAGAGGACAGACGTCCTAACAACCCAACCAGAGATACGTGTGTGGACACACACACGCACGCAAACACACACACACACACACACACACACATACACACACACACGCATATATATAAATTAGGAAAAAAACCAGCCTTTTATTAATTCAACAATGAAAAGATTTAATTATACCATATAGAAAAAAATTACATCCTATAGAAAACATTAAATATAAGATAAAAACATATACCAATGATTAAGTAATGTACAAAATAATAAATAAAACGTATATATTTGGTAAAATGACTACAAGTGTTTATTAGGGAATTATATTCCCTAATATTATATATAAACATAAAACACTGCGATACTTACTGTTAAAAAACCTCTCAAGGAGGCCTGTGGTGCATATAGGCCCTCCTGTATACACACAGACATATATATATATATTATATATATATATATATATATACCGGAGTAAACATATAAATGTGAAACAAGGTGGAAAAAAGAGTACTCAATACCAGTGGTAGAGTAATATGCTTTATTTAAAGCTGCTTTAAATAAAGTATTATATATATATATATATATATATATATATATATATAATATATATATATGGAGAGAGAGAGAGAGAGAGAGACAGACAGACAGACAGACAGACAGAGAGGGAAAGAGTTAGATAAATATCGAGAAAAGCATTCGTGGTCTTCGTGGATAGGTTCTCAAAAAGATCATTTGTTTTGAATTTCTAAGATAAGATTTTAAGAAAATTGCGGTATATTTTCGATTCAAAGGTTTCGTTTGTCCTACATTATCCATACAGTGCGACACGTTTTGCGTGACTTAACTTTGGATTTCCTTTCCCAATAACCTACAAAACTCCTTGCATTTACATAACAGCAATAACAAAGGCATAAAACAAAAAATGTGCAAAATCTCAATGAAAAATTCTCAAAATATGGAGGAATTTAGTTAACAAAACGGAAGTAATTAGTGAAAGAATGATGGGATATCTGCGCGAAATAAGGTTTGAAAGATTACGGCAATAAAAAAAAAATGACACAATTCATATTGCCGTAGCAGGAAATGAACTTCGGAATTATATAGATTATTTCAGCGTTGAAGAATAGCAAAATATACTACTACTACTACTACTACTACTAGTAATGATAATAATAATAATGATGATGATGATGATGATGATGATGATGATGATGATGATGATGATGTTTATGATGATGTTAATAATAATAATAATAATAATAATAATAATAGTAATAATACTTTATGTCCTGATCCAGTACCAGACAGGGACTCTCATGGCCCCTGATCTTAACTGATTGGAAGTGTTATCATGTACATTATTTTGTCTTGCTATAAAAGATGGGCTACAGCAAATATTCTGCTCAACACCACAGATTTGCTTGTCAGTTGTTTGACCTTAACCAGTTGAGCATGTCCCTTAATGGCTGACGACATGTGCATCTCTGATCACAAGCAGAAATAGTGGGGGAGCATCATAGCTATGTGTTGGGAGGAACTTTTTGCGGTTTGGTTAATTCACATCGGGAAATATTGTCATGGATTTTGTATATTGAGTAATTCTTTGCATCTGATGGTTTATTTCATCAGATTCTTTATTAGTATTTGGTAATGGTAGAATCCTTAGCACACCGGACTAAAATGCTTAGCGACATTTCGTCCGACTTTATGTTTTGTGTTCAAATTCCGGCGATGTCAATTTTGTATTTCATCGTTTCGGAGAGAGCACTGCATGCCATGAAAGTGACACTGGGGTACAAATATGCAAATCCCCCAATATAGCCATCAGGACTACCCGTCTGATAAGGCTACACTAGGCACATGCCTCACAACCCTATGTGCATGACATACTGATCTCATATCAAAATAACATTTTGAATATCGAGTTCGATGTGACCGGCTTAATTTACCCACTGAAATTGCCGATCGTGTGCCAAAATTTGAAACCAATAAAGCGCTGAGGTGGCAGAATCGCTTTCACACCGAACAAAATGCTTAGCGATATTTCGACCGTCTTTTGGTTTTCTTTGGTCAAAGTCCGTGGAGGTCGACTTCACCTTTCATCCCTTTCGGGGTCGACGAAATGAGTCTCAGATGCGCAACGGGCCGAACTAATTGACTTACTCCTCCCCTGGAATTGCTGGCCTTGTGCCGATATTTTAAAACCAATATTTTTGGTAAGTGAAAGACTGAGATACTAGAAACGCCAAAGTGTTGAACAGATTAAGTTAAACTATATTACTCTCTCACCTCTATGTATTTATTGCTCTTATCTCTACTTGTAAATTTACCTTTCAAACTAACACATCTTTGATCAAATATGCATTGGTTCTGTACTGCGATCAATAACATCGATCTTTACTGGCTACGCAACGAAAATAAAGAACTCAGTAAATATGGCAAGTTCTCCCCGCAGAGACTTAGTTGGAATCATTGGCCGTCTGTACTTCCCTGTCGTTTCGACGATTCGTCTTCAGTAGTTTGATCATCCAGACTATCGCCACACTCGGTAAGCACAGTGTTCGTCAACCATTTTTTGCTTGTGGAACTCTTTGATTCCTGTTTTACTATATTTGGATCCTTATAAGCATTTTTTAAAATTCTATTATATATTTTTAATTAAATATTATTAGGAATTGAATTAAAATTGTAAATAATATTTTGTTAAAATATTTTGTCCGTCAAGGCGGCGAGCTGGCAGAAACGTTAGCACGCCGGACAAAATGCGTAGCCGTATTTCGTCTGCCGTGCCGTTACGTTCTGAGTTCAAGTTCCGCCGAGGTCGACTTTGCCTTTCATCCTTGGGGTCGATTTGATCGACTTAATCCGTTTGTCTGTCCTTGTTTGTCCTCTCTATGTTTAGCCCCTTGTAGGTAGTAAAGTAATAGGTATTTCGTCTATCTACGTTCTGAGTTCAAATTCCACCGAGGTCGACTTTGCCTTTCATCCTTTCGAGGTCGATAAATTAAATACTTGTTGCGCACTGGGGTCGTTCTAATCGACTGGCCCCCTCCCCCAAAATTTAGGGCTTTGTGCCCAGAGTAGAAAAGAATATTTAACGTATATTAACCCCAAAGGTTCTTTCACCCCGAAAATCTTATATGGATCTCTGATGGTCATATGGACCCCGGCTGAGAACCAAAGGATTAGCATGCATGTTGATACGTATTTCTCACTCAGATTTATCCTATACGTAATCCTAGGATACAGAATGAATTCCATATTGAGTTTCTGCAAGTAATGAAGTATGAAGTATGGTTGCATATACCATGCCTTCTCTTAATGCTAGTGTCATCGTAGTCGCGAGGAAATATATAATTTTTCTACTCTAGGCACAAGGCTCGAAATTTTTGTGGAGTGGGGCAGTCGATTAGATCGACTCAGAAAGGATGGAAAGCAATGCCGACCTCGGCGGAATTTGAATCCAGAACGTAGACAGACGAAATAATGCTAAGCATTTCACCCCGGCGTTTCTTATTTCTTTATTGCCCACAAGGGGCTAGAGATAGAGGGGACAAACAAGGACAGACAAACGGATTAAGTCGCTTACATCGTCCCCAGTGTGTAACTGGTACTTAATTTATCGAATCCGAAAGGATGAAAAGCAAAGTCGACCTCGGCGGAATTTGAACTCAGAACGTAAAGGCAGACGAAATAGCGCTAAGCACTTCGCTCGGCGTGCTAACGTTTCTGCCATGTGGAACTTTGAACATGACACATCTTAGGACGAAAAGCCGGGATATATTTTTCAGCTGAAGACATTAGACGAATGTCAAATGAAGTACCTCTGTCACAGACATATTGCAATGACAGGTTGAAGAACTGAATCCACCGTCTTATGATTTGAGCCGAACAACTGTCCAGCGTGACAAGCATCTTTGTAATTTACTGCGGTAGCGCAAAACGAAAGGCCTTAATTTATTCATGTAGTGTATCTCTAGAGACAACAAATTGAGCTGTGTCCATCTGTTTGTCTGTCTGTCTCTGTATATCTGTCTGTCTGCCTCTCTCCCTCTCTCTCTTTGCTACATCTTAAAAGGAGTTGAAGTTCAAAAGTAATGCAAACCACATAACGTTTTCACCGCCACATAAGCCAAACTGCGGCGAGCATTTTTCATTTTAAATTGCAAAACGCCAATGTATCGTAACGTAAAAAAAAAAAACGAAGTTTTCATTTTAGAGGTAAGTGATGTTTCCTTCGATTATGACGGTGTGCCCTATGGCAGAACATAAAAATCCTCCTGCTCATATTTGCAAGACTTCTACCACATCGATTCATTCATTTATTCCTTGCATGCAGACAGAAAATACTCGCGAGTTACGCTATTACTTCCTTACCTGTATATCCCCATTAACAGTTGTTCAGACAAGCTATTAAGTCTCTTTACACAAGACACAGAGCAACACTTCGTACATTACTGATATTATAAATAAGATCAACTAACACAACAAAAACTTTCTTACATTACCAAGTATGATGTATATTAGCGTCTATAACTGAACTCACGGAATCGCTGATCATAGAAGTCTATATCATCATAGATCTTCATTATGGTCATCAAATTTGCCATTTTTATGTCCATTTTATCTGCTGCCTTAGCTTTGAATTTTATCTATTGAAAGTCTAGACTAATTTCTTGCGAGATTTTCATAACTCTACTGATAATAGATTTATTGCATTTCGTGTCATCCTATTCAACAATCGGACGGAGATGGTTGCCACGTGACTGGGTAAACTTATCGGTAGCGATAATAATTGCCTTCTTAGTTCACAGTAAAAATTTTAAAACATTTGAAGAGGTGAGTGAACGGCGAAGAATCGATTTACGAATATAAATATTTCCCTTTTAGTTGCACAACCAACTCTCTTTGGGAAATGACGTACATCAGCTCTCTCACTATTCTTCAAAGTCGGAATTTTGGCTTTAGTAAGAACAAACGAAAAAGGGAATATTCAGTCGAGGCTTATTTGGGGGTGCGGAAAATTCCTGACTTAAAGGGTGTCGCGAAAGTACTTGTTGGAGGCCCAAACTTCAGAGTTCTTTTACAGGGCTTAGAAAAAAGGACCGCTGCAATAAATGAGTGAAACTTAGAGGGGAATATCTTAAAATCACGGTTAACGGATCCTCCTTTATTTTCGTTTACTCAAAGTCAGGAATTTTTCAGCACCACGTACGTATATATGTGTTGATTCCCAGTTAAAACCAAGTTACGTTAAGCGAAAAA
>NC_043012.1:58958133-58970633 GCF_006345805.1 Octopus sinensis | reverse complement strand
GCCAGACTTGTTTGGATCTCTTGGCGGCGGTGTACTGCAACTGGCAGCAAAACGGAGCATTCCTGGTTTGTGAGCCGAGGAGCCGTAACACTGCTGAAGAAAGATCTAAACAGGAAATGTAATAGATAACTTTAGGCCCATCACTCTGCTTAATGCAGACTTGAAAATTTTGGCCAAGGTGCTAGCCAAGAGGTTGGCGCTTGTCATCGAGAAACTGGTCGACAGGCGCAAACATGCGCCGTGCCAGGCCGGACCATCCATGACAACCTCCATCTGATGCGCTACATCATAGACAGGGTAGTTAACGAACCTGGCATGGTGGGGCCCTGATCAACTTGGATCAATCAAAAGCCTTTGATAGGGTAGACCATCGATACTTGGAGGCAGTCCTGAGAGCGGCTGGTTTCGGTCCCGTCTTCCGCGGCTGGATAGCTGCCTTGTACAGAGGCATCCGTTCGGTAATTCGCGTAAATGGACATCTATCGAGACCTTTCGACATTGCACGTTCGGTCCGTCAGGGATGCCCCCTCTCGGCGCTTCTATACGTATTGACTCTTGACCACTACTACTGCGGAAGCTGGCGACTCTAAGGGCATCCCGCGAGAATTGGGATGCGGACGAGCGTGTCTGCATACGCGGACGACGTCACCGTCATAGTGTCTAGCCACGAGCACATCGAGCTGGTCGGCGAGACACTGAAAACTACGAGCGGTGACAGGAGCGAAAATCAACCGGGAAAAGTCAGTGGCTTGCGACTAGGCACCTGGAGAAGCAAGCCCATGCCGTCCACCAGCGCCTCCGTCGTGGGACGCTGGACCGACGGCCCGGTTGAGTTGCTCGGGGTCTGGTTTGGTCCGGACCTCCAAGTGGAGAAGAACTGGAACGAGATAACGAGTAGGGTGGTCACTCTCGCCCGGCAATGGGCCGAGAGGAAACTGTCCCTAAAAGGTCGAGCGGAGGTGGCGAACACGTACATCGCGTCCGTCATCTACTACCGCCTGACCGTCGTACCTTGTCCCGACCCTACCATCACCAAACCAACGCATCCTCTTTCGCTTCTTGTGGAAAGGATGCGTCCCGATGGTCAGGCGATCCATTTGCTGTCAACACCCGTTAAAAGGAGGGCTGGGCATGCCGTGGTTGATGATGCGCAGACACGCGCTGAGACTGCGACATCTCTGGCTCTATGTAGACGACGGTGAACAGGTGTGGTCGCCGTTTGTGAGGCACGCTTTCCCGCAGCTCGTCTCCATGACCGAACTGCAGTCGTGGATCAAAAGAGGCCGAGGAAGGGCGAATGGCACCGCGAGTGTCGCGTTGCTCTCAAGCAACTCTGCCGTCCTGGTCGACCTTAAGTGACTTCAACACAACCAAAGCATTCTATAGGGGTTTAGTGGAGGGGAGGTACGACGACGAGCTCGGGGCGAACCTGGACGTCGACGAGGAGTACCTGACCCCGCCTGTTCGGGACGACTTTCGGGCCAGGGCCCATGGACAACTTCCAGAGATCCCTGGCCTGGCAGTGCTACCGAGAAGCGCTACCCGTTCGGGATAAGCTCTACAGACACGGCTCGAGAAACACGGGCCGACCTGCCCGAGATGCGGTCAGAGCGACGAAACCGTTCTGCACGCACTCGTTCAGTGTCCACAATTTCCGACCTGTGGGCTTATGTCGAACACCTGCTGTCACGTGTGGGACGAGTCGGTTTATCAGCTGAGTCTATCGTCAATATTGTCACGCCTCCTTCCTTCAAACGGGAAGAAGAGCTATTTTCATCATCCTTGTGGCTATGGCGAAAGAATGTATCTGGTGCGCGTCTGAAAGATTGGAGACAAACACTTTCCTCTCTGGTCAATCTCTCATCAACTTCTTCAAGTACCCACTTGAAAAGGAAAGTGAGAGTAGAGAGGCAAGTTTTGTCTAGCGAATGTTTTAAAAAAAGATGGGTGAATGTAGCAAGAATGGCACGTATGAATGACGAAGCCACCTTGAGCATAGTCCTATGAACCCAGAAATCGAAAACAGAGAGTTGCTTATTTGCAAAAAAAAAAAAAAAAAAAAAAGAATATAAAATGTGACTTCATTGACCGAGGTTACCGTGGTCTTTTCCGCAGGCTTTTCTTTCCACGGGTAAACCTCACCTGTCCTCCCTTTACACTTCATATTGACATTTCTGTGATAACGATCCCTATTGATCATTTTTTTTCATCTCCCCCCCCCCCCTTTTTTTTTAACCCCCCTTATTTTTGTCCTCTTTCTCTCCTTTTACGATCCCTTTTGATCGAACCGCCCCGTTCCTCTTTTTTTTTTTTTTTTTTAATACCTTCAAAAGAAAAAGCTCTACCTTGTAATTTGTTCTATCTGTGTGCAGCCCTGTGTGGCTAATAAAGAAACATATATCTATCTATCTATCTATCTATATATATATATATATATAATTTTATAATACAGGCCACAAGTCTAGTTAAATACTTGTGTACTAGTTAAATATTATCGTGTGTGTAAGGCGGTGAGCTGGCAGAAACGTTAGCACGCCGGGCGAAATGCGTAATGGTATTTCGCCCGTCGTTACGTTGTGAGTTCAAATTCCGCTTTCGGGGTCGATAAATCATGTACCAGTTACCGACTGGGGTCGATGTACTCGACTTAATACCTATGTCTGTCCTTGTTTGTCCCCTCTGTGTTTAGCCCCTTGTGGGTAATAAAGAAATAGGTGTTTCGTCTGCCGATACGTTCTGAGTTCAAATTCCACCGAGGTCAAATTTGCTTTTCATCGTTTCGGGGTCGATAAATTAAGTACCAGTTACGCACATAGGGGTCGATATAATCAACTTAATCCGTTTGTCTGTTCTTGATTGTCCTCTCTGTGTATAGTCCCTTGTGGGTAGTAAAGAAATGGGTATTTCGCCTGCCGCTACGTTTTGAGTTCAAACTCCGCCGTGGTCGACTTTGCCTTTCATTATTTCAGGGTCGATTAAATAAGTACCATTTACGCACTGGGGTCGATATAATCGACTTAATCCGTTTGTTTGTAATTGTTTGTCCTCTCTGTGTTTAGCCCCTTGCGAGTAGTAAAGAAATAGGTATTTCGTATGTCTCTAAATTCTGAGTTAAAATTTCCCCCAGGTCGACTTCGCCTTTCATTATTTCAGGGTCGATAAATTAAGTATCAGTTGCATATTTGGGTCGATGTAATCGACTGGCTCCCTCCCCTAAAATTTCGGGCTTTGTGCCTAGAGTAGAACAGAATATTATCGTGTGAGCGTATATATATATATATATATATATATAGAAAGAGAGAGAGAGAGAAAGAGAGAGAGAGAGAGAGAGAGAGATAGAGAGATTGATAGATAGATAGATAGATAGATAGATAGATAGATAGATAGATAGATAGATAGATTGATAGATAGATAGATAGATAGATAGATAGATAGATAGATAGATAGATGTCGTGATACACTCTGAAACCAAATTCCGAAGTGCAGTTTCAATTTCTAGATGTAAATATCATTTCGTAATAAGTCAGTATTTATAATTTTCTGTAACTCATTGATAACCGCATGGCAACTATTAAATGACTCGTCGTCATGCGGAACAGAAGTGATCAGAATAGACATGGGCATGACTATTTTGATATCCTATATATGATGGAATATTTTATGCATTATGTCAAGATTTGTACTTATCAGATTCCAATTTAGACGACAAACTTTCGAGAAAATTTCTGATCTCCAGATTCATCACTAATATAGATATTGACAGGTTATTTTTGTAAACTTAAATTTCATTTTAATCGGTAATTTACGACACATTTGAGCCGTCCACTAACAGTCAATCTCCGTGCATCTCCGAATAGAATAACTCGTAGTTTAAACGATCAGATTTGTTTCTTTGAACAAAAATAGTTTCCTGGTTTTAGAAAGAATTTGAGACAGCAAGTCTCTTGAAGTTAGTTTCTTTCTCTAACTTATCCCTAGATCCTTTTGTTCTTTTATTCTTTTCTCTCACTTATCCCAGTCATTAGCCTGCGGCCATAGTGGGGCACCGACTTCAAGGATTTTAGACGAACGAATCGATCCCCGTAAGTAATTTCTTTTTTAAACCTAGTACTTAATCTATTGGCTTCTTTTGCCGAATCGCTAAGATGTGGGAAAGTAAACACATCAACACAGGACAGAAGTTGCCAAGTGGTGGTGGAGAACACATACACACACACACACACTCATGTACATACGACGGTTTCCTTTTTCATTTCCATCTACCAAACCCACGCACAAGGCCTCGATTAGTCCGAGGCTATAGCATAGCAGAAGGCACTTGTCCAAACTGTCATGCAGTACGACTGAACCTGAGACCATGTGGTTCGGAATCAAATTTTTAAACGTTTTACCTCCTTACCACACAGAACGTATACGCAGACACACACACACACACACAAACACACACACACACACATACACACACACATACACACACACACACATACACACACACACACGCACACATACACACACGTAGTATATTATAATATGTTAATCATAAGAGGTGATCGATAGCATTCCCGGGCAGGTTCTATAAGACTCTAGCCTAAGAGAGATCGATATACTGTATGATCGATTTGAACATCTATAAATCGATGTCTCGTTGAAATACGTATGCATGAGGGAATTTCAGACAGACGCAACGTCGTTGAAAATGTCTTTACTGTTGGAATGTGGAGTGATAGGATGTGGTGCGTAGGTTTGGCAAACAAAGAAAGGACTTTATATTGGCCGTCCAGTAATGTTGTCCCAAACACTCATTTCTGAATGAATCAGATTAGATGGTCGAGACTGAAATAACATTGACCATAGAGTTCTTCTGTCAAAGATGACGCGGAGCTAGAAGCAGAAACACCAAAAACAACAATAATAAAAACTATGGCAGCACCCTATCGCGGTAATATTCATTCGACTGAAAACACTTCAAGGCTGTGTAGTATAGCCGCAATGTAATGACTGAAACAAGTAAAAGATACTATATCCTTCCCACTTTTCCCCTTCCTCTCAGTTGAAAACAGACAATAACTGGCCAGAAAAGAAGTACTGAAGCTTGAGAGACAACCCTAGCTTATGGTGGATGCACTTGCAACAGAAGAAATACTTACTTAGAGAAACCAGTCATTTTCAGGAGATGTGATGTAGTGTGAGGATTCGTTGCTTGTAAAAAGGGTCAAGATGCGTATGACCCATGGAAGAACCTTTTGATGACTCCATTCATGGAATCAGAATCAGTGCAAATTACACATACGATTGCTGGATTGCGTGCGGTTGATTCATGGTTAGAGAAGTTTAGAGCAAAATTAAAGATTGTAAGTTTTGGTAGTTTTTGGTCGTTGCAGCAAGTACGATATTAGTTAAGAGTGGGCCGGACACAGCTCTCATATTCAGCGGTGATTTTGATCTGATAAGAATTAACTCTGATCCAAGAGAAAAGTTGTGAAAGGAAGCCATAAGCGTACGTTTTAACAAGAAGACTCAAATACCAGACGCAATCGAAGAGTAAGAAAATAGTTTAAACTGAACTCCTCTAAAGCGAAAAGCCCTCTGGTGAGTCTAGTGTCACGTAGAAATATCCAGTGATATAAAACTGCAGCCCTTACATTCTTAGTGCCACGCCTCAACTTGTCAGATATTTTCTTTCAAATAAAATTGCGGTCAGCCATTATTGATTTAATAATCCTTCCTTTACCCAAAGATGGGTCTTGTACGTTTGCTAACCATTAATATTCTTTGTGTTTAATTTTGGCATACCACCAGAAATTTTGAGGTGACTAGACGAGTCGATTACATTCGACTGTTACTTATTTTGGTGGCCTTGAAATGAAGAACAATAAAATCGCCCTGAACGGAATTTGAACGTAAAACGTAAAAAGCTGGAGGAGAAAATGCCTCAATGCATTTTGTCCGATGTGCGAGGGATTCCTCCGACTCGCCGTCTAATGTTAAGCATTAATATTGGGTTCAACTTTGCCACAAAGCCGGTAATTTCAGGGAAGGGGATAAGTCGATTATATCGACCCCAGTGATCAACTGGTACTTAATTTATCTATCACTGAAGGGATGAAAATCAAAGTCAACCTCGGCCGAATTTGACTAAAAAGACGGACGAAATACCGCTAAGAATTTTACCCGCCCTTCCAGCGTGCTGTCCTATGTTAACCATTAATATCGAGTATCAAATGTAAGTTGAAATTTCGATTGATGTCACAGCTTTTACGAATGTTGAGCTACAGGAAATAAGGAGTTAGAATAATTTTAAAGTGCAGCAAGAACCTGCAAGCAAATAATTTTAATGGTAGACAGCGTTGTTATTTTTTTAAAATTAGCTTCTACCGAAAAGTAATTGCCATCAGAAAAGCCATTCATGAGGCATCCATACGTTTTACAAATTGTTTATCAAGTAGCTTCGTTGAACGTTTTTGGATTACGAAAAGTGCGTCAATTATGAAGTACTTTTCACCATCTCGAACTTATTTGAAGTTAGCCGCAAAAAAAAAAAGGAAAAAGAAATGTTAAAAAAGTAAAATTAAAATATCTGAATTAAATTTGGTCTAATTTTATTTAATGGAAGGATTGGTTGAATGTGAAGGCAGGAATACATTTATTTCGTGGTATGTTGTTCATTTTCTTCTTTCTATATTTTAGTGGAAAAGGAGACGAAAATATTTCATTCATGCTTTTAACAGGAACATTAACTGCACAGCGTATTGACAGGGCTTCGATTGGGTGGGGAGTTAAAAATGCGTCGATGGATGTCTTGGTTTGCAGCTAACTCGCTTTAGCTGTCTCCTGCTTCTTGCTACGCTTACATAATTAAAAGAACGCTGACAAACATAGTAAAATAAACGAAACGCTCTTACATGCTTCCTGGTTTTACTATAAATCTTATGATTATTATTCTACTAAGTAAGAATAAAAATACATGTAATTAATATGTTGTACAATGCTCAATTTGCGCTTTAATCATAACTGAAGTTTTCCTTCTCAACGTTTAACCTTCCAGCTGTAACATCTCAATTCTGCGCATAGCTATGACTAAATTAACCGATATATTCCTCATTTTTAAGAATAAAAGATGGCGGGTTTCAGTGAATGGAGCTGTTATGTATAGATGTTCGAGCTATAATATTGGAAATATCTTTACCATTTAGGATTGCTCCAGTTATACTCATATTTATTTAACCTGCAGTTTTGGAGAAATTTCTCCAGTGTGTTTATTATGACTGGAAATCACAACCGTAAACAATAAATGAAATGAAATCGTTATAAAGAGAATAATACATGTTTCACTGTCTTCAATATTCGGGATCTTATTAAATTTTCAATAAACTTGTGCATTAGATACATAATTCCTCTGTTCAGTGTATATATATATATATATATATATATATGTATACAAAAGCGGATGTGTGAGTTGGCGTGTGTGTGTATATGTACGTATGCATGTGTGTACATATATATATATATAATATATATATATATATATATATATATATATATGTATGTGTGTGTGGGTGTGTGAGTGTGTGTGTGTGTGAGTGTGTGTGTGTGTGTGTTTGTGTGTAGGCACATGGCCTAGTGGTTAGAGCAGCGGGCTCGCAGTCGAGGGATCGCGGATTCGAATCCCAGAGAGGGCGATGTGTGTGTTTATGAGCGAAACACCTAAGCTCCACGCGGATCCGGCACAAGGTAATTGCGAACTTCTGCTGACACTTTCGCCACAACTTTCTTTCACTCTTTCCTCCTGCATCTTGCAGCTCACCTGCGACGGACCGGCGTCCCGTCCAGGTGGGGAACCTATACGCCAGGTGAGCCGGGAAACCGGACCTATGAGCCAGGCGTGGCTCGAGAAGGAACAAACAAATATATATATATATATATATATATATATATATATATATATATACATACATAAATGTGTATATGTGTGAACAGATGAGTGTGAGAAGGCATTATCTGAAACGCTATCCTATTGCTCTAGGATTATATATCATTTTTTCTTTTTTGATTAGGTCCATTACTGTCCCTCTCTCCATGTATGTATGTATGTATGTTTGTATGTATGTATGCATGGATATGGGTGCTTCCAGTTTCCCACAACGAAATCCAGAGCTTGGGTCTGCCTAGGGCTGTGGTAGAAGCCACTTGTCTAAGGTTTGCGCCCGAAACTGGCACCAATACATACATCCATGTATACATAGGCGAAGGACGAACGCACATGAATGTATGTGTATGTGTGGTGATCCTTGAAGATTGTAGGAAGCATATTTTCTTGGTTCCAAAATGGAATCGAAAGCATATGTCGCCATTGGTTTTCAAATTTCTGATTTTATTTGTCGGTGGAAACTCCTGACAGAAGCGTCACTTTTACAATTTCTTTTTCCTTCTGTGACAGGACGTGATTTGAACTCAACGTACAAACCCATACGGCATCTATCTGACTCTCTAACAATTCCGCCTTGAACTTGTCTAAATCAATCAATCAAGCAATGAATGAATGAATCAATCAATCTATCAAGCAAACAATCTATCTATCTATCTATCTATCTATCTATCTATCTATCTATCTATCTATCTATCTATCTATCTATCTATCTATCTATCTATCTATCTATCTATCTATCTATCTATCTATCTATCTATCCATCTCTCTCTCTATCTCTATCTATCTATATATCTGTCTGTTTATATATAACTCTGCCTTCACCACTCCCTATGTGTATGTATATATATATATATATATATATATATATATATATATATGCGTATGTTATGCGTATATATGCGTATATATGCGTATATATATGGGTATATATATATATTTGTGTGTGCATGTGTGTATATATATATATGCATTTATATAAATATTTGTATGTGTATACATACATATCTGTATATGCATATGTATGTATGTTTGTATGCATCTATGTATGTATGTATGTATGTATGTATGTATGTATGTATGTATGTATGTATGCATCTATGTATGTTTGAATGTATGCATGTGTGTATGTAATAGGAATTCTGGAATTATCTGTTACTATTTGTTCGTGCATCTTATTTCTTTTTATCGTGTCTTTGAAGAGGAATTTATTTCAAATTGTACAGTTTCTTTTCAACAGGTACAATTCTGTGAAGGAAACGACGCCATCCACTGAAGAATAAATCAGACACGCGGATTTCTTTGAAATGAGATTGTCAAGAATACCATAATGAGATATGTGATATTGAATCCTGGCCATTAGGAATTTATGAAATAGGAATGCCACATTCCTGAGAAGAAATAGTATGATAACTCTAAAAGGTCTTTTCTACCAATATAATGATTATGTTTTCGTGCTGACGCAGAAACACACACACACGTGAGCTGATATACACATGCTCACGCAAACACTTACAAACTGATACATCCATTGATATCCAAGCAGACAAACATAGGCATATATTATACTCGTATATGGTGGTACTCCAAAAATATGTTATACGTCAGTGCTACTTTTAAAGCGTATGAAACACATTTAAATATTTCCCAAGCAAAACGTTATGGTTGTCTGTTATAGCATTTGATGGGAAATATAAGAAACTTATTTCGAAGAGAATTAATAGGAATTTGATACCAACCGATGGCTCATACAATTCTGTAAGGAGAATGAGGTGCGTAGTCATAAGGGTATTTTAGCTTTTGGATGTGGTGTAAAAGAGTAATATTATATTCGAGGTGGGTATCTTTTATTCCGGCGTAAAACTGCCTGTAAGGTTTATAAATTCGTCTTCGTAAGATATTTGAGAAGACAGGAATCTGAATAGAATTAGACAATCACAAAAGCTTGGTGGTCTGTTGATAGATGCCTAAACCAGTATGGTTTTAAATGTTGAAAATAATATTATCTAGAAATATTTTTGCATTGTGAGATGTCGAAGAATTTATCTTCAAAGATTTATATAATGATATTATTTCGTCAATGTGATATACGATATCGTCGTTCTATACACATTTCAGTTAAAACTGTTTAACAATACGAATCCTGTATGAGAGCGTCGGTTTTATATGCATTTACGTCGAAGCAAAAAGGGATATATATGTCACAATAAAAGAAACTCTGTCTGTGATAAAATATTCATGCTAATGTGTGGCTTTTCTGTCAAAAGATCATGAATACAAGCAAGGAAATGGAAATGAGCAGGTCACTTTATTTTATTCCTCTTTTTTATTTCTTGTTTTTATTTTGTGCTTTTATAGGCTAACGGATTTCAATAAAGACCAGGATCAAGTGACGTTCAGCTTACAATGTAGACATGTCTTTGTGGAAAGGGTAATAGCATTTGTATTTATTGCTTGCAGAAAATTCAGAATTTATTTTCACTATATGTATGTATAGGCTGTTATATGGTCATTAATTTACATTATATCGCAGATTCCTCTTGATGGTATATGCTATATTTCCGTGGGATTGTACATAGCAGTGGACATTAACGGAGCAATGCTATCTTTAAAGAATAACAATTATATACGATGTTTCGGCGCAGTTGGTATAATGGAAACAAATAGAATATGCTTACAATATATGATGAGAAACCATGCTGTAAAAACTACGTAAAAGTGTTTTCTGATTATCACACAGCTAATATCATTAATATTACATTCTTCCTGAAGCACGAAACCATTCATACATAAAGGGAGATAGGCAAGAATGCATGTTCCCTTTTGACGTTAACAAAGGTTTTCAGACAGTCCTTTTACTTCATTTTTATTTTTAATTTGTTTGGCTCACTGGACAGTGGCCATGCTGGGGCTCCGTCAAGAATGATATTAAGTCGATCAAACCTAATCATGGTTTAATTTGGCTTTTCTTTGGTGGAACCGCTAAGTTGGGTGGACAAAGCTGTTCATGTATTTTTTTTTTTGAACTTACGGAGAAATAGCTAAATTTGCTACGAGGATGGAATCCCCGTTGACAGGCTTCTGATATTAAATAAAATGTTAAATACGGTATAAAATATTAAAAGCTTATGGTATGCCTGTTTCTCTGAGCTTGGGCAAATTGATGTAAAGACCTATGATGTTAACCCAATACGGTTCGAAGATCGGTTAAAACTGTTCATAATGTTTCTAAATCTATGGAGAAATAGTTAAATTTTGCCCTGTTTATAAATTTGCTATACAGGTTACATGCATGCATGCATAGATGAATATATAGATAGACGGGCCGAATTTCGGCATAGTTTCCAATTACCAGATCCACACATAAAGCATTGGTCAGCCCGGGGCTATAATAAATAACGTTTGCTCCAAGTTTCACCGAATTTTGCACAATATGGATTTGTTGTTATCGTTGTTGCTTTGTTGCTCTTGTTGCTGTTGTATACCATAATGACGACCATAACTGAGGCGGTGTATTGGCAAAATTGTTACATAACCGGACAAAACAAAACTACTGTTTCTTTCCGTCCTTACCTTTCTGAGTTCAAATCAACACTAGGTTAACTGTATTTTTCCCTGGGTTTCTTTTATCACTTGTTGCTTTTGTCTCCCCAGGCTCCTCCAGCATTCAGAAAATACACCTGAGAATCCTGAACGAATATTCCATTTGATCCAGTGCCTCACGGTAATACTGACTTTAGAAATTATTGACCTTAAAATATGCCTTCATGTTTTACTAGCTTGTTGCGTTTTAAGTTCGTAGCTCACAGAATTCTAAACTTAATGAGTGATACGGGTGCCTCCAAGGTTCATTTCCAGCAACTAACAAATTAAAGAATAAGTTAACCCGGTCTTGCGCTTGTATTTTCAATGAGGGCATAAACTCCAACGGTCATAATATTCTTTTGAAAAGCAAGGACATTAACTATTATGAGTTTAGAAAGCGGTGCAGCTGTGCCCATTCCTTTTGTTTTTCAGGAATAGTATACCACAGGACTCCCACATCTAATGTATCTCTTTTTACTTTCTTACTTTACTTTTTAAAGACGGTAGGACATGAATTCTGCCACTAATCGATCAAGCAGCTAAACATCGATGTTTATGCTTGCTACTCCGTTATTGATTTTTGTAGGATAAAAACGAAGTCCACTTTCATGAGTTATAAGTTCTCAAGAGACATTGAGGAAACCTGGAAGCGTTCGTTCTATCTCCTAAAAATGGTAAAGGAAACTATGAAATCATACAATAACGATTTAAATACGAGTCCTTCTGTATACTTTTATGATGTTGAAATGGGCTTAGTTAGAATATCTTTGATTGTAGCTCTGGCGGTTCAATAAGGATTGTATCACCCAAATGCTCAACTGGTACTTATTTTATGATTCCATAAGAATGAAAGGCAAAGTTGACTTTGGTGGAATTTGAAATGAGAACGAAAAGATAGACGAAATACCGCTAAGCATTTCGCCCGGCGTGCTAATGCTTCTGCCAGCTCGTCGCCTTCATATACTGCCATTTGGCTCTGCCAACCCGAATT
>NC_043012.1:58953133-58955633 GCF_006345805.1 Octopus sinensis | reverse complement strand
GTGATAATGATGATAAGTCGCCACGATAGGTAGAACAGTATCTACATTGGAATTTACTGGTATGAACATCATCACCCTGAGCCAGTTGTTAAAGGTAAAAATGTCACTATCCTCTGGGATTTTCCAGTCAATACCAACAAATCGATCCAGGCTAATCGACCAGACATAGTCATTAAAGAAAGAGAAGAAAATAATAGTAGACTGAGAGATGTAAGTTTCTCCACGGATAAAAATATATCTGTAAGGGATATTGACAAATTACCCAGATATAAGCATCTGCAGATTGAAGTAGAAAAGGTGTTGCATCTTAAAGCGAGAACTAACCCTATTAGTGCGGGTTACCGTGGTTTGATAAGAAAGGAATATCGAAAATATTTAAATAATATCCCAGGAGAACCATGTCTCAGAGAGATCCAAAAGATTGTCCTGACAAATACTCCCCATATCCTTAGAAATACCGTATCAATTTGAAAGTCTGTGTTGTATTACATGAATATATTTTGCTACTACTCCTACAGTCATACTGTAACGTCTCTTAACCGTCACTCGTCCTAGGACGTTTGGTAAGTCTCGGCAAGTGTTTGTAACAAACATGAAGATTAAAAGTAATAATAATAATAATAATAATAATAATAATAATAATAATATTTATCCACAAACCCTGTGGATAAATAACATCAAAAAAAAATTTTTTTTAATTAGAGAAGACCTGTCGATTCTTAATGAAATCAGCAAACAATCAACGCTACTGAGCAACAAAAAGAGAACAAAAATGCTCCGCAAATATAACATCACAGAAAAGATTTGCCGGAGATAAAAGAAAAGCTGAAGCAAGAATCCTTGCCAAGCTCAAAGGATCCGCCGGTACGAGAAACGCCAACGCTTCTTTGAACAGAACAAAAAGTTCAACTCCAACCCCAAAAAGTTCTACCAAGAACTGGGAAAAAATAAAATAGAAGTCACTGCAGCACCAACGGCAGAAGAATTGGAAGAATTCTGGAGAGAAATATGGTCGGCGAACGAACAGCCAAAAAAAAGGAGTATCAAATAACAAACTCGGCATCTGAACAACTTTGGACCCCCATAACAACTGAAGAGGTCACCCAGGCACTGCAAACTAAGCAACTGGAAGGCACCTGGGCATGACAAGATCCCCAACTTCTGGGTGAAATATCTAACAGGAATGCACAAAAGCTGGCTGAAAACTTAACAGCATACTAGCAGAGCCAGAGACAATGCCTGAATGGCTCACGAAGGGGAAAACCATCTTAATTCCCAAATCAAATGAAACAGCAAAACCAGAAAACTACAGACCAATAACCTGCCTCCCTACTATGTTCAAGGCATTTACTGCAGTGATATCGCAAAGGCTGAACAAGCACCTGGACGAAAATAAACTGTTCCCAGAAGAGCAGAAAGGATGCCGCAAAGGCTCATATGGCTGTAAAGATCAACTAATGATTAATAAAGCCGTAACTGAAGACAGCCACAGAAAGAAGAAAGGCCTCAGTATGGCCTGGATTGACTACAAAAAGGCGTTTGATAGCAACCCCCACACATGGATCCTCGAAACACTAGCCATTAACAAAGTAGCACCAACAATCATAAAATTCATAGAGCACTCTATGAATAAATGGCAAACAGTCCTACACCCAATATTCCAGGGAGACACGCTCTCTCCACTCCTTTTCTGCTTGGCACTGTCACCTCTATCTGATATGCTAAATAAAACTGGATGCGGATACAAATGTTACGGCAAAACGATCAGCCACCTTTTATATATGGATGACCTAAAACTATACGCTGTAAATGACAAACAGCTGGAAACAGTATTAAAGACAGTTCATGTATTTACCAAAGAAATAGATATGAAATTTGGATTAGAAAAATGCGCCAAAGTAACCATGAAAAGAGGAAAACTAGTTAAGAGTAACAACATCACACTAGATAAAACCAATGAAATAAAAGAATTAGACCAAAGCCAAACTTACAAATACTTAGGAATCCATGAACTAGATAAGACACAACACACACATATGAAAGAGAAAATAAAAAAAGAATATTATAGACGAGTTAGATCAATACTAAAAACAGAGCTCAATGCTAAAAACAAGATAATAGGTATCAACACTTTAGCTGTCCCAGTTATAAGTTACAGCCACAATATCCTTAACTGGACACGAAATGAACTGTCCAAAATAGATAGGAAAACAACAAAAATACTGACAGGATCTAGGATGCATCACCCAAAATCTGACATAGAAAGACTATATATACAACGTGGTAGAGGCCTTATACAGCTGGAAAACTACTATAAAATAACCACCATAGGACTGCAAAAATACCTACTTCAGAAGGAAGGAAAACTGATCCAGATAGCAGCAAAACACGAGCAAAACAAAAAACTGTGCTCAGTATTTAAGGAAGCTGACAAATACAAACAAGAAATCATACCACCTAATAAACACGAAGAAGAAGAAGAGATGATGAAGAAACAACA